>NC_091287.1:442936406-443237106 GCF_032444005.1 Ranitomeya imitator
TAACTCTCATATAATATTCTTGATATCATACGTCGTGCTGAATGACAGGTGAAGCTTTGCTTTCTTTATCTGTATGAGTATATATTGTATAATGGCTGGTTTTGGTCCCACAAGCGAACGCTTAAAGATCAGTTTTGCCTGTTTAGTCTTACTTTGTGTTGAAGTCAGATGTGCTTCAGGCGTTTTCACAGTTAAAACGATAAAACATTCAGATTTATGTTGTTCTGCTCGATTCCGCCATAGGTAGGAGTCAGGAAAACAGAAATCCCTCATTCCGCAGAGCAATAATGATTGTACCGCTCCCGGCATTAAGTGCTTTTAAATGTTAATGTCATAAGGAAGGAAATGTTTACGCTTTTTCAAATATTGCAACTGATAAAAAGAAAACTATTCCATTAGCCATTGTACAGATGGATGATATGGGTTATTGTTTCTGCTGCTGCAGTGTCCAACTTCTAACACTGTAAATCAGCTGTGTGTTCTGCAGAGAAAATTATTGTTTACGTTTGGTACAGAAAATCCGTTCAATCACCAGGAAAAAAATGACGTTTTAATGTACGAGACCGAACTAAGAATAGAAGAATTCTAAGCAGATACAGCGTACTGTAACGTATAATGGATTTCATTTACAGAAGGTGAAGAAGAAGCTTCATTGCAGCTAATTGGTCAAAAATTGCTTTTACTCTATTGCATTACCTACAAAGCATAGGTTTATACAGTACCAGAAACAAGTTCGGACTCTCCATGCAATTGTTTACGTTGTTCTTACTATAAAGTGCACATTATAGATTCAGACTGAAAGCAGCAAAACCACAAAGGGCACATATGGAAACAAGGAGTAAAGAAATGTGTGACACAAACCAGAATATGTGATAGGCCGGGATCACACATGCGAGAAACACGTCCGTGTCTCGCATGTGAAATCCAAGCCCTGGCGCCGGCACTGTGGAGCCTAGCATGCGGCCGCATAGCAACACATAGAGCCGCACGCTCCGCTCCGAAGTGCCGGAGCCACAGCTTGGATTTCACATGCGAGACACAGACATGTTTCTCACATGTGTGATCCCGGCCTTAGATCTCCCTCACAGGTCAGTGTGCCAGTAAGTGTGGTGACAGTTTTCACACGTACGGGGGACACTTACACAGGTAGACCCATTCAAATTAATCAGTCTGGGAACGCGCCAGTGTGTTTCCATGGAGCCTGTCATCAGTGTGATACATATCGGCGCTGTTTGTGCTGTTCCTTGGTCACAAGTGCTAAAGGCAGCCCTCAATCATTGTCACCTGGTCTCCTTGAGATCAACGCGACCAGGTGACCATGATGGGAGAAGTATACAGCACCATTTGTGTACATTGTGAATAAAATAAATAATTAAAAAAAATGTTGTGGGCTCCCACGTAATTTTCATAACCAGCAGAGTGAAAGCTGACCACTGGGGGCTGTTGTTAATAATCTGGGAAAGAACCCAATATAGCAAAAGTTTCCCAGGCTATTAGTAACAGTTTACAGCTGTTCGCTTATCCTTTACTGGTTTACATGGGACACCAGAAAAAAATGACGTAGAGTCCTTCTATAATTTCCAACCAGCAAAGGCTAGACAGACAGCTGTGGGCTGATATTAATAGCCTGGGAAGGGACCAGTGATATTGCCAACCCCCACTCCCAGGCAACGAATATCAGTCTTCAGCCACCCCAGAAATGTTGCATCCATAAGATGTGCTAAATCGGGAGCATATTCTCACTCTTCTCACTTGCGCTGGTGCGATGGCAAGTGAGGTAACAGGTTTGGGGTTGATGTCAGCTGTTTTATGGTCACTGACATCAAGCCAATGGGTAAGTAACTGAGAGGCATCTATAAGACGCACCCCCATTACTAACCCCATAGCCATATTCTAAAAAATACAGAGTCAGAATAGAGTCCTTTATTTGAACTAAACACTCCTCACCCTCTTTCCCTCTTTTCCCATTTATTACTGTAAAGTTAAAAATAATAAAACACCATATTGCTCACGTGTCCGATGGCAATCCATTTGTCCCACAAAGAACTCCAGCTCTGCTCCATCTGGATTGCATGGCTGGGCAGTTGCATGATGCAACCACTCAGCCAAGAATCCAGGACACACTGAGCTTGGGATGCAGCTTCAGTGACTAGTGGTAACATCACAGTAGTTACCACAGGTCACAGCCAGCTGTTCCTATGCTCAGTTCATTGTGAGCTGGCCAACGAACTACGGTAACCTTCATTACATCACTGCTAGCACCATGAGAAAGGTTACTGCAGTTCATCAGCCGGCTCACACTTTCATAATACTCCTTTGCTATCAGAATGACTGTTTCTAGACTTTAGAAGCTTTTTGTAACTTATGCTTCTGCCAAAATTTTGCTTTCTTATTTCTGTAAAACCCCCTGGTCATTTTATCGATGCTTTGGAAAATACTGTGGCAAGTAGCCACATTGATGGTTTTATAGACCGGGATCACACATGCGAGAAACACAGCCGAATCTCGCATGTTAATACCCGGCCCTGCCGCCTGCACTCAGGAGCGAAGCGTGCGGCCGCATAGCAATACATGGAGTATATACCTTTTTTGCTGTTTGCAAAAAAGCATTCAAACAAGAACACTGTAAATAGCTCAGCACAACTAATGTAACAAGTGGTTTCTCAAAATTCAATGCAAAATGCCACTTTTACTGACTTCTGCAAATACAAACTCTGGCTACACCAACTAGAAATAGAATTGGCTGTATTATATCTTTTCTACAGTATATCTACTTGAGAAATGGCAACTGTGGCTGATAAGTAGGAAATAAAAGTATATTTTCTTCCAAAATGTAGGAAATAATAGTTTATTTTGTTCCAAAAGGAAATAATCTGGTGCCTCAGATTTTTTGATATATGCGACCTAGAAGTGGCAGAAATGTACAGCTATCACCAGATTCCCGATGGCGCAGGGGTCAAAAACATGTGTGACTGCTAAAGACCTGCAGGAACTTTTGGTGGCAGCAGGCACTGACATTTCAGGTGATGGTCTACATGCCAGATATCCAAAAAGTACACCTCTATTGACCCAAAAGCACAAAAAAGTCTGCTTTAGTATGCTGAAAACTATATAAATAAGACATTTAGGACTCTTTTCTAAATAGTGATCACCCAAAACTGGAATTTTATGGGTCTTTGGATGTGACTGTAGGAGAAAGAATGAAACATATGCTGAAATGAGCACCATGCCTACAGTAAAGTATGGTGGTGGCTCGCTGATGCTCTGAGGTTGCTTTGGTACTGTAAATTGGCAGCGTGTGGAGGGCAAGAAGAATTCAATCAAGTATTAGGAAATCCTAGGTGTAAACATTATGCCTTCTGTGAGGAAGCTGAAGCTTGGGCATCGTTGGACCTTTCATTTCAACAGGGCAATGCTAGCATAGCTAAAATCACAAAGAAAATATTTAATTCAGAAGGCGGTTACATAAACCCAATAATATCAGTGCATTAAGTGGCCAGAAGATGATGTCTGCTCATACATCACGTGTGCAGCATGTCAAGGGAGCTTTACTGGGGTCCTGTATGAATGGACCATTATTGTACATGCATGATCACACACTTACCTGCCATTTACATGTAGTATTCTTTCAGAAAAAAAGTTGCAAATGTGAACCTGGACATGGAGAAATATTAAAGAACTTTGTTGAGTTGTTTTTTCCTGTTTTCTGAAACTCTACCTTACAGTTGTAGATGAAAGGCAGAAAAATTGAACATAGTTATTAGAAATCTCCTACAGTTTTTTTTCATTCTGGCAGATGTCTCTGGCACTACAGGCAAACAGATTCCTCAAGTGAATCAATAAATCAGTAAAAGTCCTTCATACTGTAATATCCTAAAACAAGCACATAAATCCTAGCAGACATCAGATGCCAGGGCACTGCTCAGTAAAACTATCATGTACTCAGGAATACTGTGCAGAACTTGTTTTATCAGGTTCAAGTGTGTGATCAATAGAGGATACCACGACACATTATACCAGAACTATAGGATAAAGCAGCGCAAAACAACTTTATACCATATTTGGATACTTTTTTCACTATTTACTTTCTAGCCCTATGGAGCAGCATAAAATAAAAAAAATAGATACTTAGTTCCTCAACTGTCAGCCATCGCAGTTTTATCTCAGCAGAAGAAAGGTGTTTTTTCCACTCTAAGGCTAAGTGCACACGTTGCAGATTAGGCTTAGGAATTTCTGGTGCGGATTCTGCATCTCTTGGCAGAAAACGCGAATGGACGCGTTTTTTGTGCGGATTTGTGCGGTTTTGCTGCGGATTTTATTCGGATTTACTGCGTTTTTTACCCTTGCGGATTTCTATAATGGAATGGGTATAAAAACGCTGCAGATCCACAAAAAAGAAGTAACATACTTTTAATCTGCAGCGTTTCTGCAGGGAATTTTCCACAACATAAGCACAGCATTTTTTTTCCATTGATTTCCATTGTACTGTAAATCACTTGCGGAACTGCATCGTTTCTGCACCTAGAGAGGGCATCCGCTTTAACATTCTTAGATCCTGGAAGATATGAGACCACAAAATCAAAACGGGAGAAAAACAGGGACCACCGAGCCTGTCTAGGGTTCAGCCGCTTGGCCGACTCAAGGTAAATAAGATTCTTATGATTGGTCAAGACCACAATGCGGTGCTTGGCTCCTTCAAGCCAATGTCGCCACTCCTCAAATGCCCACTTCATAGCCAACAACTCCCGATTGCCAACATCATAATTGCGTTCCGCAGGCAAAAAAGGAACCATCAGAATTCCTCTGTGACAAAACGGCCCCTGCCCCAATCTCAGAAGCGTCAACCTCAACCTGAAAGGGAAGAGAAACATCCGGCTGACGCAAGACAGGGGCAGAAGTAAATCGGCGTTTAAGCTCCTGAAAGGCCTCAACAGCCTCAGAGGACCAATTAGTCACATCAGCGCCTTTCTTCGTCAAATCGGTCAGGGGTTTAACCACACTAGAGAAGTTGGCAATGAAACGGCGATAAAAATTAGCAAAGCCTAAAAATTTCTGAAGGCTCTTCACAGATGTGGGTTGAATCCAGTCATGAATGGCTTGGACCTTAACAGGATCCATTTCTATAGACGAAGGGGAAAAAATAAACCGCAAAAAAGAGACCTTCTGAACTCCAAATAGGCACTTAGACCCCTTCACAAATAGAGCATTATCACGAAGGATCTGGAATACCATCCTGACCTGCTTCACATGAGACTCCCAATCATTGGAAAAAATCAAAATATCATCCAAATACACAATAAAGAATTTGTCAAGATAATTGCGGAAAATATCATGCATAAAGGACTGAAATACAGAAGGAGCATTAGAAAGCCCAAAAGACATCACCAGGTATTCAAAATGGCCTTCGGGCGTATTAAATGCAGTTTTCCATTCGTCACCCTGTTTAATACGAACAAGATTATATGCCCCTCGAAGGTCAATCTTGGTAAACCAGCTAGCCCCCTTAATCCTAGCAAACAAATCAGAGAGCAAAGGTAAAGGGTATTGGAACTTGACCGTGATCTTATTAAGAAGGCGATAATCAATACAGGGTCTTAAGGAGCCATCCTTCTTGGCAACAAAAAAGAGTCCCGCTCCCAATGGTGACGAAGACGGCCGAATATGCCCCTTCTCTAAAGACTCCTTAACATAGCTCCGCATGGCGGCATGCTCTGGCACAGACAGATTGAAAAGTCGGCCCTTAGGGAACTTACAGCCAGGAATCAAGTCAATAGCACAATCACAGTCCCTATGTGGAGGAAGGGAACTGGATTTGGGCTCATCGAAAACATCCTGGAAATCTGACAAAAATTCAGGAACATCAGAAGAGGGGGAAGAGGAAATTGACATCAAAGGAACGTCACTATGTACCCCTTGATAACCCCAACTAGTCACAGACATTGATTTCCAATCCAGCACTGGATTATGTACTTGTAACCATGGAAAACCCAGTACAACAACATCATGTAAATTATGCAACACCAGAAAACGGCAATCTTCCTGATGTGCAGGAGCCATGCACATAGTCAGCTGAGTCCAATACTGAGGTTTATTCTTGGCCAATGGTGTAGCATCAATACCCCTCAAGGGTATGGGACTCTGCAAAGGCTGCAAAGAAAAACCACAGCGCCTAGCGAATTCTAAGTCCATTAAGTTCAGAGCAGCGCCCGAATCCACAAATGCCATGACAGAAAAAGATGACAATGAGCAAATCAGGGTCACAGATAGGAGAAACTTAGGCTGCACAGTACTAATGGTAACAGATCTAGCGACCCTCTTAATACGCTTAGGGCAATCAGAAATAGCATGAGTAGAATCACCACAGTAAAAACACAGCCCATTCTGACGTCTGTATCCCCTCTGTTCCGCTCTAGTCAAAATCCTATCACATTGCATGGCCTCAAGACTCTGCTCAGAGGACACTGCCATATGGTGCACCACTTTGCGTTCGCGCAGGCGCCGATCAATCTGAATGGCCAGAGACATAGATTCGCTCAAACCAACAGGCGTGGGAAACCCCACCATAACATCTTTAAGGGCTTCAGAAAGACCCTTTCTGAAAATTGCTGCCAGAGCGTCCTCATTCCATTTAGTGAGCACAGACCATTTTCTAAATTTCTGGCAGTATAATTCTGCCGCTTCCTGACCCTGACACAGGGCCAATAGTGTTTTCTCAGCATGCTCTACAGAGTTAGGTTCGTCATACAATAATCCGAGCGATTGAAAGAATGCATCTATATTGAGCAATGCCGGATCCCCTGACTCAAGAGAGAATGCCCAGTCCTGAGGGTCGCCACGCAACAGAGAAATATCTATTTTTACTTGCTGAATGGGGTCACCAGAGGAACGGGGTTTCAGAGCAAAAAACAATTTGCAGTTATTTTTAAAGTTCAAAAACTTAGATCTATCCCCGTAAAACAAATCCGGAGTAGGAATTCTAGGCTCTAAGGCCGGAGTCTGAACAACATAATCTTGAATGCTCTGTACTCTTGCAGCAAGCTGATCCACACGAGAAAACAACCCCTGAACATCCATGCCTGCATCCAAATCCTGAATCACCCAGAATTTAAGAGGAAGGAAAAAGACAAAACAAACTAAAGAAAAAAAAAAAAAGGCTCAGAACTCTTTTACTTTTCCTTCTTTTGAGATGCATTCAGCTCATTGTTGGCCAGTTGTACTGTTATGGTCTGGTGATTAAGGAGCGAAATGCGACTAGCTCTGAGCAGGAGGCAACTATACTGACCGCAGTCCCTAAGCTCGACACAACACTAGAAGTAGCCGTGGAATGCTCCTAACTCTGCCTAGGCATCTCGTCACAGCCTAAGAGCTAACTACCCTAAAGATAGAAGCAGGAAAACTATCTTGCCTCAGAGAAAATCCCCAAAGGATAGATTAGCCCCCCACAAGTAATGACTGTGAGAGGAGAAGGAAAAGACATACGTAGTATGAAACAAGATTAAGCACAGGAGGCCACTTCTAGCTAGATAGAAAAAGTACAGGACAGAACGCTGTGCGGTCAGTAAAAAAAACTAGAAAAAGTCCACCGCAGAGGAATGCAAAAATCTCCACACCTAACTAAAGGTGTGGAGAGCAAACTCTGCTGCCCAGAGCTTCCAGCCTAGCTGAATAGATCCATACTGATAAGCTGGACAAATGAACAAAACATAGAAAGTGCTGAACAACAAGTCCACAACAAGTGAACTGCAAAAGGAAAAGCAAGGACTTAGCTTTTGCTGAACTGATCAGAGTGTCAGGAACATCCTAAGAGCAATGACTCCAGGCAGGAACAATTGACAACTGGCATTGAATGAGGGATAAGGCCAGACTAATATAGCCGAGCCAGAAAGACGATCAGTGAAAACAGCTGCTGAAGCTAAATCCAAGAAGCAGCCATACCACTCAAAACCACAGGAGGGAGCCCAAGAGCAGAACTCACAAAAATGCTACTTACAACCACCGGAGGGAGCCCAAGAGCGGAATTCACAACAAGTCAGCAGCCCTGGTTCTAATATGAAGCCGCAACCTCTCCCGCGGTGGAAGGCCAGCACAATCCCCTGTTTCACCAAACTCTCAGGGCAGCAATTGACGAGGGGCACCCGTTCCTCTGTTCGGACAGTCTGTTCCATTCATTCCCGGTCTTCCCATTGTGAAATTAAGCTTCGTCTATACTGATCCCAGGTGAGCCTGATGACGTAGGAGCCCTCCTGTCGGGACCCGTCTGGTTGGAACCGGGGGGAGCATCCCATTCAAAGACCACTCCCCTGGGACTCACGTCTATCGGTTTACCCAGAGGTGTCGGCAGTGGGGGCAGTATCCCCTTCATGGCGTAAAGGGCCGCCACCACAATCTCAGTAGTGGGAGACCAGTCATCAATGGGCTGGGGAGCGGTCACCAGAGCCGGATCGGTCGGTGGGGCAGGGTCGCTTTTGGTACCTGCGTCTGATGTGGTTCCACCGATGTCGGTCGGCTCCGCCGACGAGGACGCTGGAGTCCGCTGCGGCCCTGACCACAGCTCCCCCTGGGCGATTTTCCAGCACAGCTCCGACTTCCATTTCCTCGCCGTCGCCAACCCTCCGTCTGGAGTCGGGTGGTCCGATGCCTCCTCCGGCAATTCCAGGGGATCCGGGTTCCCCTGTGGCGGCAAGCTCTGGTTCGGCTCCGCTGGGCTGCGGTGATCCCGGGTCACTCCGTCGTCGTTCAGGTACCCGCTGGTCGTCAGCTCTGCTCCTTGGTCTGCAGCGGCACATACACGAGGCTCCGCCATTTTCTGGGGTTTGAGCTCCTCCATTCCTGAGCTCGTCATCCAGCAGCCGTAGTCGGAGGGGGCGGTCGCTACTTGCGATCTCCTCCCATGTCACGCCCTCCTTCTCCTGCACTCCTCGTGGCACAGCAATGGCGGCGGTTTTGGCAGGAATCATGCGACAATCAGCAATACACAGTCCTTGCAATAAATCACAGTCCAAACACATTTCAATCACAGTTCCAAGGTACACATGACCTGCTTCTCAGGCTTAAGTACGATCCTGTTCGTGACGCCAAGTTGGAGCGCCCCCAGACACAGGACCACGAGTTCTCGGTACCGGGCCTCTCTGATTCGGTTCTGAGGCTGTCACGGTGGCTAGACCCGGTCCGTGACCCTGCTAAGGGGCGTCCAATAAAAGCTGATAGGAGTCTGTCAAGGTTTCGTGACGCCACCTGTGGTGTTCGGTCAGGGTGACCGACGCTGCTGTGGGGTCCGCTGTGGTGATGGAATGGCAGCTGGATGGTATACCTTCCCACAGGTGAAGTATGTCCCCAGGGCTTCCCAGTAAGGTGGATGGTGATGGTGTGAGGTGCAGTCAATAACGAGGACACAAGGTTGCAGTCTCTTTACCTCTTTACTGAAGACTTCAGGATCCTCAATCCAGAGCACGCTTAACAGGGCTATCTGAGAGAGGACGGTCCGATGGGCACATCCAGAGTTCCCTTTGAAGGTGGAAATCAGTGTCTACCACTAGCGCCTGTGTGTTGTAGTGCTATCCTGCTGAGCATTCGGAATAGTCCTCACAACTGCTGTTCTCGTTCGTTCGTTCTTTCTAATTCTCTCTCTCGCTTGTTCCAGATGTTACTAGTTTCTCGTCCCCCAGTATGTTATGGCTAGGACGCACCCGTATGACTGGAAGGCTCGGAGCTCTTCCGGGACCCTAGAGACGCCCCTCTCCACGCGTTGCCCCCTATGTCTTCGTAGAAAATTTAAGGTAGACAGCCAACCTATAATTAACTGTCCTGCGGAGTTTGAAGTAAGGCCTAGAGTCTGTTACTCCCGCGGTGTTCCGGCCACCGGCTACGCGCCTCAGTAGGATGTTGCCTCGGTCTCACGGCACGACTCTTACTGGTTCTCCTTTGTGCTTGATCTCGTTTCTCACTGTTCCACAATATCCTTCCCTTCGTGTCTCTCTTTTAGGATACCGTCGCAGGGTGTGCAGGCGCGGTTCCGTTACATTCTGCTCTGTTCGCTAGGCACCTGCCAGCTTCCCACGCCTGACAGGGACCCCCTTGTGTCTTCTCCCTGCAATACCCCCTGCCACGGGATGTTGCCTGAATCCAACCCAGTCAGCTTCTGACTAACTTCCTATCCAACCCCTAGTTTTACCAGTGTGAGGAGTGGCCCAATAAATAAAGCCTTTTGCTCCCCCTAGTGGCCGGAGTGTGAAGTGTAATGTGTGCTGGTGATACCTGGTCAGTAGAATTCCTTCAGTGCCATCAGAAATACCATCACTCCCCTTAGTGGCAGAGTGTTATACTGCAACGACCAGATCTCTGGGGTGCTGCATATACAGCTGTGAGCCTATATTAATAACCTGGGAAGCTCCATGGGTATTACCCACTTCCCAGGCTATAAACATCTGCCCTCAGTAGCTGGCTTTCCCTCTGCTGGTTTTGAAAATTGCGCGGGAGTCCACGTAAAAAAAATATATATCAGGGGAAGATACTATTAAAGCATTACCTTAGGATGCCTCACTGTCTTGTAAACGCACACACACCCACACACACAGGGTGTGTGTGCGTTTACAGGACAGTGAGGCACCCTAAGGATATTTTTTTATTCCTCAGTCACTCTTTCAGCACATTGCACTTTGTGATTCTGCAGCTTTGCACAGCTCTCGGGGATTTCCCTATGCACATGTGAGGATTCCTCCCTGAATCTATTTCCACACTTAAGCACTTTATATTAATTGCTGCAAATTTGCACGGCTTTTTTGTGTGACCTCCACCCATTGCTATATACATTGTTTATATATTGCTTTTGTATATTTTTTTATTTTTTATATTTGTTATATATATTTTTTTAAACTTTTTTTCTGGCACAATGACACAAGAATTTCAGGGAATTGCCTATATTCCTTAAAGGGGAATCATTACCTTGCACATGCCCATTGGTGGCACTTATATGAATTGTGTTTATGGGTTTACTTTTATTATACATACTGTCCTGATTCGCACAACAGTATGTTTTATTTTAAAAATTATTTTTTTCTGTATTGCTACTATTAGTTAATATATTATTTTATAATCCAGTTTCGTCTCCCTGGTGCATCCATAATACTGGTGTCTGGGTTTGTTTCAAAAGGCTGTCCAGTCTGGTTGTGGAAAGTCAAAATACCATCTAAAACCCGTTCATATTTCAGGCCTTTTGATTGATCCATAATACAAAAATCTGGGTAGTTTGGGAAATAATAATGGAAATAGTCATAGAAATATAATTTCCTGTATTGTCCTCTGCCATTAGAAACAATAGGACATTGTCCATGAAGATCTATAGCACATGTGCTTACATTTTTAAAGGGGTTGTCCACTACTAGGACAACCCCTCCTGGATCTGAATGTTTGCCCCTGTGAAAATAAAAACACTTACATTCACCTCCGGTGTCGGCAAACATTCTGATCCAGAAGGGGTTGTCCTAGGAGAGGAAAATCCCTTTAATGTCACCTGCTTTGGAGCAATAAGGAAAAAAATTGTTTCAAAGGTTAATATCTCATTTAAATGGAAACTGTTATATTAAATAATCAGTGTGATCTCCTAGCAGCATGGTTTAGAGACAGATTAGCTGAGAAGGTTGATACTTGTTAATTGATTAATCTAGTGGGAAAATATCCAGTAAATCCTATAACCAATTAATTTAAGTTGCCAACTAATGATTTTGGAGTTCTGTCGCAGTCTTACTCACTGATTAACAGCTGTCTATCAAACAGGAAATTCTATCAATCACTGATAGGACCGCCCACTGGACTCTCAAACTGGACTGTCAGACTGAGCAGGTTACATGATCTGCTGAATCTATGTCCGCAAACATATGTATATAGCTCTGGCAAAAATTAAGAGACCACCACATCAAAACCCTGTTATGGGCAGCCCAATCTCCAGACCTGAACCCCATTGAAAACCTCTGGAATGTAATCAAGAGGAAGATGGATAGTCACAAGCCATCAAACAAAGAAGCACTTAAATTTTGCACCAGCAAATTAAAGTGTTTTTATCAGAACCACAGACTGCAACAAGAAATGCACACATCACTGGAATTACGGTCTCTTCCCCTACATTATTCTGCTCTTAGATGGTGTAGCAAAAATTTGGTGACAGATTCCCTTTAATTGAGGTTTACAAATACTAGTTTACTAGTTGGCCTGTGCAAAATTTTCGCACAATGGTTGTCAGGGGCGCAGGCAATTTCAGGAAAATCAAGCTGGTCAAATGTTAATGTATTTAATGAGATGATGAACACAGAGAGGTATTTATATATGTAAATTGGTAATACAATAAATTGGTTTGATAAATAACTTGCGGTTGTGCTGCCACCTGCAGGTTATTGTTTTTTTTCTGCAGGTTTCTGAAAATGAATGTTTAAACTGTATTTATTGATCAAATTGTGAATGTGCGGTTTGTTTGTGTCTTTTCTTGCTGAAGGGGGCAAGTTTACCTTTCAAATGGTGTATTATTTGTGTGTGTGGGGCAAAGTAATCACCGAAAAAGCAGTGCATGTTTACAAATGTGTTTGCATATGTGACTCACCTGCAGTGAAGTGCGCAATCCTCGAATTTGCCTGAAATAGGCTGGGCAAGCACTTCGGCAAGCTAGAAAGACCCCAAGGCAAATGCCATCTGCAGGTAATTTGACCTTTGAAATGGTGTGTCATTTGTGTATGTTGGTGGAGTATAAACGGAGCAAGTGTGCAATTGAATAGGCAGTGCATGTTTACAAATGTGTTTGCATATGTGACTCACCTGCAGTGAAGTGTGCAATCCTCCAATGTGCCTGAAATCAGCTGGGCAAGGGGTTCGGCAAGCTGGAAAGCCCCCAAGGCAAATGTTAGGATTTGTTTGTGATGTCTGCAAGCAGTTTTGTGGTAGTGTGCTTTGGGGTAGTGTGGTGCCACCTGCAGGTAATTTTTCCTTACTGCGGGTTTATGAAAATTAATGTTTAAACTGTATTTTGTGATCACATCGTGGATGTGTGGTTTGTTTGGCTATTTTTTTGCTGAAGGGGGCAAGTTTACCTTTCAAATGGTGTATCATTTGTGTGTGTGGGTGCAGTATGAACGGAGATACAAAGTGTTCACCGAAAAAGAGTGTTTAGAAATAATATATGAGGATAGTATTTAGACCTTTTGGGGGCTTTCTGGCATAACTCAATGATTGTGATAGCACAACGAAGCAGATTAGCTGATAAATTAGCACTTGTTAGGTCCCATACTAAGTTATGTGTCTAACATTCATACTGTTTTTCTCTGTTAGGTCGGCACAAGTGACATGGAAAGGAATCTTCAAGTTTCTGCAATATTACCGTACAAACCAAGGAAAAAAAATGTACCATGGAAGAACAGTCACCGATTTTTCTTTGTGAATGGGAACATTACATTCAGAAGAGTGACTTCTGAAAAGGCAACAATACAAGGCCGCACTCTCTTTCTAAGTGATGCTTAGGATTTCTAGCATTATTTCAGTTACCCGGACACTTGGACACACTTGTACAATTTCTCTTTATTCTTTGTAGCATGAAACCAATGGATCTGTTGAAAAGTGATGTTTTCAGTATGGACGGTGGGTATTTTTTGCATTTCTACTTCCACAAATATACAGGTAATGTGATACATAGAGAGTGTACGAAACTGGTTGTTTTTTTTATTTTATGTGATGGAAGACACAAGCTTTCCGAATGTAATATACATACAAATACTAATAATAATAATAATAATAATAATAATAATAAAAAAGAAAAAAAATCAAGTGTACTGTAAAACTACACGGAATACAAGTACAGTTATCTGTATGCTGAGTAAAGTGGTGCATTTTATTTCTTACACAGGTTTACATGTTTTTAATACGCTATCATTCGAGATCTGTGACAAATGACATAGTTGTAAATAATAAAATGAATAGAAACGGCTTTCTTGTATTTAATTTAAAAAATAAATTATTTGCAAATATGATTAATGGGTTTAAAAGGTTTTGCCTTAAAGGGATTATGTCACCTGGTTTTTTTTACCCCATCTAGTGCACTATGATGTAGGGGCAGAGACCCTGATTCCAGTTATGTCACATAGTGGGCTGCTTGCTGTCATTTTGATAAAATCACTGTTCAATCTGCTGCAGGTCTAGCAGTTCTCTCTGAATGCTGAGCTCTGTATAACCCCAACCCCACCACTGTTTGACAGTTTTCTGCCCCTGAACAGTGTACATATGCAGAAAGCTGTCAATCAGTAGTGGAGGCTGGGTAATATAGAACTCATGAATATGTAGGACTACATGGTGACAGGTTTACTAGTCCTCTAATGATAATCTCCTCCTGATAAAACTGTTTTTTTTTTTCAAAACTATATTAAGCAGCCCAGTAAGTGACACATCACTGGAATCAGGGTCTCTGTCTCAATATCATTCTGCTTTCAGATTAGGTGGCAAAACCTGGTGACAGATTCTCTTTAATTGCTGTTGCTATTTTTTACCTTATGTGTGTGCTTTATTGAAGGTCTTGATAATAAGGTTATAATAGTGTCTCTAGGACGAGATGAAGTACAGCACCTCCTGCAAAGACAAAAGAGGGAATGGAGAGCTGCTTACAAAGACCTATCTATTTTATTTATACTATTATATACTACATTTTATCAGCAGTACAATAAAGCTTTCATCTGTTTTTAAATTCTTTGCCAAATTTAAAAAAAACTGACGGTCACATCCAAACATAGACTAAGTGTGAACAGGTGCTGAACCTAGAGTCACCAACTCGTATACACTGAAACAAAAAAGGATGTAAGAGCATGTAAATATGAAATATGAAAATTGAATTGCATTACTGCATTAGAAATATGAAAAATTGAGAAAGCTTAGCGCATAAATTGGCCAATTCATGTGTACCTGGAAGCCACGTTAAGGCGTTTCTCGTTTCCAGGACCTAACAATGCCTTTCCTCTCTTAGAATAAAGTCTTCATCTGTATGTGAACATGAATCCTCTCTTAGACTAAAATCTCTCTCTCTGTGGAGGGGTAGTGGTCCTGCTGGGATTAAAAACACCTGTGACTAAAAGGCAGAGTGCTCAGTCAGAAGGCTAATGAATACAAACCTCAAAAAACTGACCGTCACATCCAAACATAAACTAAGTATAAACAGGTGCTGAACCTAGAGTCACCAATAGGGTTGAGCGAAACGGGTCGGCCACTTTCAGAAGTCGCCGACTTTTGGCAAAGTCGGGTTACATGAAACCCGACCCGACCCCTGTGTGGGGTCGGCCATGAAGTCGGCGATCTTCTGAATGTGGTATCGGAATTCCGATCCCGATTTCCGATATGTTTGCAATGTCGGAAATCGGTATCGGAATCCATATTTAATGTAAAATAAAGAATTAAAATAAAAAATATCGCTATACTTACCCTCTGACGCGCCCTGGTACTAACCGGGAACCTTCCTTCCTTCAAATCAGCGCTTCCAGGACCTTGCGGTGACGTCGCGGTGACGTCGCGGCTTGTGATTGGTCGCGCGAGCGGTCACATGGGCGGCCGCGCGACCAATCACAAGCCGCGACGTCACCGCGACGTCACGCAAGGTCCTGCAAGCGCTGATTCGAAGGAAGGAAGGCTGCCGGAAAGAAGCAGGGCGCGTCCGAGGGTGAGTATATACCTAATAGGAATATACTCACCCTCGGACGCGCCCTGCTTCTTTCCGGCAGCCTTCCTTCCTAAGAATCAGCGCTTGCAGGACCTTGCGTGACGTCGCGGCTTGTTATTGGTCGCGCGAGCGGTCACATGGGCGGCCGTGCGACCAATCACAAGCCGCGACGTCACCGCAAGGTCCTGGAAGCGCTGATTCGAAGGAAGGAAGGTTCCCGGTTAATACCAGGGCGCGTCAGAGGGTAAGTATAGCAATATTTTTTATTTTAATTCTTTATTTTACACTTAAATATGGATCCCAGGGCCTGAAGGAGAGTTTCCGCTCCTTCAGACCCTGGGAACCATTGGAAACCCAATGCACTGCATTGGGTTTCGAGTTTCGGCCGACCCCGACCCCGACTTTTTTATAGGATCGGCCGATTTCACTCGACCCGACTTTCGAAAAAGTCGGGTTTCGTGAAACCCGACCCGATCCTATAAAAGTAAAGGTCGCTCAACCCTAGTCACCAACTCATATACACTCAAACAAAAAAGGCGGCACTCTGTAGTGCCATAGCATGCAAATATGAACTCTGCCCCAATCTGTACAGCAAAACTGATAAGTACACTGTACAAAACAAGATATGTCAGTGTATTGTGGGTGTGCTAATGGACAATTTATAAAATGGAATACATTAGTATGTTTTAGACTAGGGTCACACAAGTATTCTCTCATCTGAGAGAATTGGGTCAGTTAGAAAACTCACACTCTGATCAAACTCTGATCACTGTGATTAAAGTGTGATCTGATTCTCTCGGATAAGGGGAAGATGAAGAAAAAAAATTCCCCATCTTCTCCATTATGTTAGTCCATGGAAATCGGACGGCACTCAGATGTCATCCGAGTGCATTGCATGTTTTCCACACACTCATTGACTTACTTGGCCGAATACAATCCAAAACTCAGACCATGCTGCGACTTCTGACATGTGCACAGCCACATAGACTAATATTGATCCAAGTGTGACCGATAATATGGTTGTCTGTATAAGCCGTTAACCCCTTAACCCCCAAGGGTGGTTTGCACGTTAATGACCAAGCCAATTTTTACAATTCTGACCACTGTCCCTTTATGAGGTTATAACTCTGGAACGCTTCAACGGATCCTGATAATTCTGACAATGTTTTCTCGTGATATATTGTACTTTATGACAGTGCTAAAATTTCCTTGACATTACTTGTGTTTATTTGTGAAAAAAACGGAAATTTGGTGAAAATTTTGAATATTTCGCAATTTTCAAAATTTTAATTTTCATGCCCTTTAATCACAGAGATATGTCACACAAAATACTTAATAAGTAACATTTCCCACATGTCATAGTAACATAGTAACATAGTTAGTAATGCCGAAAAAAGACATTTGTCCATCCAGTTCAGCCTATATTCCATCATAATAAATCCCCAGATCTACGTCCTTCTACAGAACCTAATAATTGTATGATACAATATTGTTCTGCTCCAGGAAGACATCCAGGCCTCTCTTGAACCCCTCGACTGAGTTCGCCATCACCAACTCCTCAGGCAAGCAATTCCAGATTCTCACTGCCCTAACAGTAAAGAATCCTCTTCTTTGTTGGTGGAAAAACCTTCTCTCCTCCAGACGCAAAGAATGCCCCCTTGTGCCCGTCACCTTCCTTGGTATAAACAGATCCTCAGCGAGATATTTGTATTGTCCCCTTATATACTTATACATGGTTATTAGATCGCCCCTCAGTCGTCTTTTTTCTAGACTAAATAATCCTAATTTCGCTAATCTATCTGGGTATTGTAGATCTCCCATCCCCTTTATTAATTTTGTTGCCCTCCTTTGTACTCTCTCTAGTTCCATTATATCCTTCCTGAGCACCGGTGCCCAAAACTGGACACAGTACTCCATGTGCGGTCTAACTAGGGATTTGTACAGAGGCAGTATAATGGTCTCATCATGTGTATCCAGACCTCTTTTAATGCACCCCATGATCCTGTTTGCCTTGGCAGCTGCTGCCTGGCACTGGCTGCTCCAGGAAAGTTTATCATTAACTAGGATCCCCAAGTCCTTCTCCCTGTCAGATTTACCCAGTGGTTTCCCGTTCAGTGTGTAATGGTGATATTGATTCCTTCTTCCCATGTGTATAACCTTACATTTATCATTGTTAAACCTCATCTGCCACCTTTCAGCCCAAGTTTCCAACTTATCCAGATCCATCTGTAGCAGAATACTATCTTCTCTTGTATTAACTGCTTTACATAGTTTTGTATCATTTGCAAATATCGATATTTTACTGTGTAAACCTTCTACCAGATCATTAATGAATATGTTGAAGAGAACAGGTCCCAATACTGACCCCTGCGGTACCCCACTGGTCACAGCGACCCAGTTAGAGACTATACCATTTATAACCACCCTCTGCTTTCTATCACTAAGCCAGTTACTAACCCATTTACACACATTTTCCCCCAGACCAAGCATTCTCATTTTGTGTACCAACCTCTTGTGCGGCACGGTATCAAACGCTTTGGAAAAATCGAGATATACCACGTCCAATGACTCACCGTGGTCCAGCCTATAGCTTACCTCTTCATAAAAACTGATTAGATTGGTTTGACAGGAGCGATTTCTCATAAACCCATGCTGATATGGAGTTAAACAGTTATTCTCATTGAGATAATCCAGAATAACATCCCTCAGAAACCCTTCAAATATTTTACCAACAATAGAGGTTAGACTTACTGGCCTATAATTTCCAGGTTCACTTTTAGAGCCCTTTTTGAATATTGGCACCACATTTGCTATGCGCCAATCCTGCGGAACAGACCCTGTCGCTATAGAGTCCCTAAATATAAGAAATAATGGTTTATCTATTACATTATTTTTACTAACTATGTTACTATGAACAATATTGTATCATACAATTAGGTTCTGTAGAAGGACGTAGATCTGGGGATTTATTATGATGGAATATAGGCTGAACTGGATGGACAAATGTCTTTTTTCGGCCTTACTAACTATGTTATGTTACTATGTTACTATTACTTAGTTCTCTTAGTACTCGTGGGTGTATGCCATCCGGACCTGGAGATTTATCTATTTTAATCTTATTTAGCCGGTTTCGCACCTCTTCTTGGGTTAGACCCTTAATATAGGGTTTTCATTGTTTCTTGGGATTTCACCTAGCATTTCATTTTCCACCGTGAATACCATGGAGAAGAAGGTGTTTAATATGTTAGCTTTTTCCTCGTCATCTACAACCATTCTTTCCTCACTATTTTTTAAGGGGCCTACATTTTCAGTTTTTATTCTTTTACTATTGATATAGTTGAAGAACAGTTTGGGATTAGTTTTACTCTCTTTAGCAATGTGCTTCTCTGTTTCCTTTTTGGCAGCTTTAATTAGTTTTTTAGATAAAATATATTTTTCTCCCTATAGTTTTTTAGAGCTTCAATGGTGCCATCCTGCTTTAGTAGTGCAAATGCTTTCTTTTTACTGTTAATTGCCTGTCTTACTTCTTTGTTTAGCCACATTGGGTTTTTCCTATTTCTAGTCCTTTTATTCCCACAAGGTATAAACCGCTTACAGTGCCTATTTAGGATGTTCTTAAACATTTTCCATTTATTATCTGTATTCTTATTTCTGAGGATATTGTCCCAGTCTACCAGATTAAGGGCATCTCTAAGCTGGTTAAACTTTGCCTTCCTAAAGTTCAGTGTTTTTGTTACTCCTTGACAAGTCCCCCTAGTGAAAGACAGGTGAAACTGTACAATATTGTGGTCGCTATTTCCTAGATGCCCGACCACCTGCAGATTTGTTATTCTGTAAGTCTATTAGATAGTATTAGGTCTAAAAGTGCTACTCCTCTGGTTGGATTCTGCACCAATTGTGAAAGATAATTTTTCCTGGTTATTAGCAGAAACCTGTTGCCTTTATGGGTTTCACAGGTTTCTGTTTCCCAGTTAATCTCCGGGTAGTTATAGTCCCCCATAACCAGGACCTCATTATGGGTTGCAGCTTCATCTATCTGCTTTAGAAGTAGACTTTCCATGGTTTCTGTTATATTTGGGGGTTTGTAACAGACCCCAATGAGAATTTTGTTACCATTTTTCCCTCCATGAATTTCGACCCATATGGACTCGACATCCTCATTCCCTTCGCTAATATCCTCCCTTAAAGTGGACTTTAGACAAGACTTTACATAGAGACAAACCCCTCCTCCTCTCCGATTTTTACGATCCTTTCTAAACAGACTGTAACCCTGTAAGTTAACTGCCCAGTCATAGCTTTCATCTAACCATGTCTCGGTTATTCCCACTATGTCAAAGTTACCTGAAGATATTTCTGCTTCTAGTTCTTCCATCTTGTTTGTCAGGCTTCTGGCGTTTGCGAGCATGCAGTTTAGAGGATTTTGTTTTGTTCCAATCTCCTCGCTGTGGATTGTTTTAGAAATGTTCTTACCTCCCTTCTGAGTATGTTTTCCTGGGTCTTCTTTGTTCCAGTCTAATGTTTTTCTTCCCATCCCCTCTTCTTCTAGTTTAACGCCCTCCTGATGAGTGTAGTGAGTCTTCTGGCGAATGTGTGTTTCCCAGGTTTGTTGAGGTGCAGTCCGTCTCTGGCGAGGACTCTGTGGCACCCCTAGGGGTATTTGCCACAAAAACAGTTACTGACACTAAATACAAATACTAAAATAGCAAGACTGCACTACCACCTCCGGCCAGAAGGGGGAGCTCCAGAGACTCCCCTTGATCCATTCTGGTCTGAGAGAAGAACTGGCAGTTGGGCTAAGGAGCTGAAAGTGAGAGGTCATACAGCTGAATTTCTAACAGCCCTATGACGGTTTCCAGGCCCAAATCACCGGCCTGAGGAGAAAAGGGACAGAGAAAAAGGACATTGTGAGAACCGGGTAGCATTAATCACTACCCAGAACAGGCGCAAAGACGGATACCGGATCCGTGGCTGTATTCATTACATATAATACAGCAACCGGAAAAGCTTCACTAGGGCCGGACGCAGCAACAGACACAGAGTTCAGCGGTACTCCTGAAGGGGGTAAGCAGATAAAAGGACTCGGGTTGCCCGTCGAACCAGGACCCGGCGGGGACAGATTGGGCCGGCAGCCAGTTCACATACAGCAGCAGGGCCACACAGAAACTGCGTACAATAAGAGGCGAAGACCCCGGCAGGGTCAAAGTAACTCAGAGTTCCCATACAGACTCTGGTGACAGGACTGGTTGTAAATCCCTTTATGTTGAAGTAAACTGGTTAAATGTTTCAGTGCCTCAGTCTTTCATTTGGACAATAGCCATCTATCTAGGATCGGGATCATCACCGCTGGGAGAACCTGCTGCTGATCAAGTAAGTGTCTGTTCCCTCACGATACCCTTACACTGTGCATTGCCTGAGGCCACAGCACCGGGTCAAGCCACCCGTGACATACCCCTCAAGAGACAGACCCCATTGGTCCGGTGCTGGGTACCCCTGTCTCCTGGGCGTCACAATTGGCGTCACGAACAGGATACAGCCAGCCCGTATACCGGGTATTGTGTGCCGTGATTGGAGCCCAAAACTGTGAAAACTTGGATGAAAAATCTTGAAAATTGACTTTATTAAAGAAAATTCCATTTCCCATTAAAAACTATTGAAAGTGACTTTTCCCCATTGGTTATAATGGAGTAAAGATGGCCACCATCACCTCATAACCGTTAGGCACGAGGCTGTTAATTGAGCTACGCCATTACCTGAGCCTCAGTCAGAATCCGCCATTACAGAGCGCGGTGGGTGGGAGCAGCAGGGGGCGTGTCATTGTGGGTGGCACCAAGCTGAGCGCTCTGACGTCAGAGCAAGGGGAAACCAATCCTGCTGCATAGCGGAACGAATCTACACTATCCCGACGGAAGCGGAGGACCGGAAGGGTCCGGATTAACTAAGGGGGCACAGTATGTCGCAGCACGGAGACGTCGCAGCACCCGGCGACGCTAATGCAGCTGAAAGACAGAGTGTCAATAGAGAGTCCGGCAGCGCAGCGGTGCAAGGAGTGGCGCCCATCATGCCGGTGCTGATGCCATATACCCCGGGTGGCCCATGGCTTCCAATGTATGAAGGTGAGCCTAATACCCTTGACGATTTCAGAGAAAAGATGCTGGCCCATTTTGACATGTTCCCTGTGGGTGAAGTTCAGCGTGTTAGTCTCCTGATGATGCAGTTAAGTGGCCATGCTAAGCGAGAAGTCACAGCATGGGCAGCTGATCTAAAAGACACTGTTGAACGCATATTTGCTGGATTAAAAGCTACATTTGAAACCACTGCCAGCAGCAAAGCTAAAATACGATTCTTTAATTGCAAACAAAAAGCTAATGAGGGCGTGAGAGACTTTGCCTTAAACCTGCAGGAAGCCCTTAAATCACTTACACTGGCTGAACCCATTTTTAACACCGGAGCGGATAAACTGCTAAGAGATCAATTTATTGAGGGACTCTACACCCCTTCTCACCGGGGGCATGTGAGCATGCTTGTTTTTAAGAACCCTGAATTGACATTTGCCCAATTAAAGGAGAGCGCTATACGTCTCCAGCTGGCAGAGGCACCTTGGGATCAGGATCCTGAGCAACCCATGGCAGAGGCACCTCAACAACAGGGAGTGCCAGTGACATCAGCTATCTATGTCCGGGGCCATTGCTAAGCCCCTGGGGTCCAGTACTAATGAGGCTCTTCAACAAAAGCTTGACTCTTTAACTGATGTTGTTGCTTCAATGGCTAAAACCATGCAGGAGATGAGGGGACCCAAGATGGAGTTGGCAAACCGTAGAGAGGATGTTCCATGGATGAGACCCTGGAAATACCCGACATGGAGAGGACGACCCCGCGACCGCTACCAACCGGATGGACAGCCCATTTGCCGACGTTGCCAGCAGCCAGGCCACTTTGCACGAGATTGTGATTTAAACGGGAATCCCCTGGGAATGCGGGCCGCTTCACAGGAATGAACTTTCAAGGCCCAACACCCTGGCACGACAGGTACATCGGAGGACGACCCATTATCCCTATCGTGCTGGACGGAATTCCCCTCAACGCTTTGCTGGACACAGGTTCCCAGATTTCATCTATACCGTATATCCTTTATAAGAGGTACTGGGCTGATGCAGATATTGATAAAGGGCCCTCTGATGTTGAACTAGATATATGGGCCAGTAATGGTAAGTTGGTACCGAAACTAGGATTCAGGGAGATGACCATAAAGATTGGTAAAGTAGAATTGAAGAAACAGGGTATAATTGTTGTTGATGTTGACCGGCGGAACTGTGAACCAACTGTATTGATGGGAATGAATGTGTTAGAGAACTGCTTTGCCGAAGTTATTTCTGTCTTACAGCAAATTGCTGAAACTGCCCAATCCTACCAGCAGAGAGTTCTCCGGAGGGAAATAAAAGTATTGATGTTAAGGCAACAGGTAGAAGTTGCAGGTGGAGAAATCGGCAGTGTGAGGGTAAGTGATCCAACGTCTATTGTAATCCCACCAAAAACAGAAATGCTGGTATGGTGTAGAGCAGCCATTGGTACTAAGGGACGAGATTATCAAGCCTTAATAGAACCAGTGTACACCGACAGCAGGCCCACTATACTCACAGCACGAGGGGTAGTCGAGGTACACCGGGGACGAGTGGCGGTACGACTTTTGAACTGTGGAGAGGAAGAGGTCACTTTGCCAAGGTATGCTACAGTGGCAAAGCTATATACTGTTGACAACAATGCCATCACAACCATTGAGCCCTTAGAACCAACCTGTCAGGTGGAAGTCAACGGCTCAGATGGAGAATTGGAGGATTGGTGCCAACAGCTACACGTGGGCATAAATTCAACACCTACCCATCAAAAACAAGGGGTGTATAGGCTAGTGACGGAATATGAACAAGTCTTCAGTAAACACCCATTGGACTTCGGACGGATAGAAGGGGTAGAACACACAATCCCCACCGGTGACCATCCCCCAATAAAAGAAAGATATAGACCCATACCGCCCGCTCACTATCAGTGTGCAAAAGATATGCTGAGGGAGATGAAACAGGCCGGGGTAATAAGAGACAGCTGTAGCCCCTGGGCGGCCCCTCTAGTGATTGTCAAAAAAAAGGACGGAACCATGAGAATGTGCGTAGACTACCGGCGGATTAATAACATCACCCATAAAGACGCCTACCCCTTGCCTAGGATAGAAGAGTCCTTGACTGCTTTGAAATCTGCTAATTATTTTTCCACCTTAGACTTAACAAGCGGGTATTGGCAAGTCCCTGTGGCTGAGAGAGATAAGGAAAAGACGGCATTCACCACACCAATGGGTCTATGTGAATTTAATCGCATGCCATTCGGACTCTGCAACGCATCCGGTACCTTCCAGCGGCTGATGGAATGCTGCCTCGGACACAAGAACTTCGAGACCGTCCTCCTGTACCTAGATGATGTGATCGTCTACTCAAAGACTTACGAACAACACTTAAAAGACCTGGCAGAAGTGTTCGAAGCCTTATCCAGGTATGGCATGAAAATCAAGCCATCCAAATGTCACCTTCTTAAGCCAAAGGTACAGTACCTGGGACACATCGTGAGTTCGGAGGGAGTAGCACCGGATCCCGAGAAAATAAGCGCCATAAGTGATTGGCCAAGACCTACCAACGCAAAAGAAGTGAGGCAATTCCTGGGATTGGTGGGTTACTATCGCAGATTTATAAAAGGATTTACCAAGTTGGCAGCACCCTTGCAAGACGCCTTGGTAGGGCAGACGAAGAAATCTTCAAACCGAAACCCTCCTTTTCAGTGGAACGATGAAAGGGAAGACTCCTTTGAACACCTAAAGAAGGCACTAACCGGAGAAGAGGTTCTGGCCTACCCAGATTACCATCAACCTTTCATCCTCTACACCGATGCCAGTAATGTGGGACTAGGAGCGGTGCTGTCACAAAAGCAAGAAGGTCGGGAGAAAGTCATCGCCTTTGCAAGTAGAAAGCTCCGGCCAACTGAAAGAAATTCAGAAAATTACAGCTCCTTCAAATTGGAACTACTGGCAGTAGTTTGGGCTGTGACTGAACGTTTCAAACACTATCTGGCCGCTGCAGAATTTATTGTCTATACTGACAATAATCCGTTGACCCATCTGGACACAGCCAAATTAGGTGCGTTAGAACAGCGATGGATAGCCCGGTTATCTAATTACAACTTCATAATCAAGTATCGAGCAGGTCGCAAGAATGGAAATGCCGATGCCCTATCCCGGATGCCACACTTGAGAGATGTAGAAGAAGAAACGGGGGAGCTTGAAGAAATTGAACTACCAGCCTTCCATCATCCCAAGGCAAAACATCATCAGTCAAGTACCTATCAGAAACAACAAGAGGTGAATTTTAATCCGTTAGCACACCATAGATGGGCTGACACCCAAGACAGCAATCCGGCTGTGAAGTTGGTGAAGGAACTGTTAACTGAGCAAAGTGCATATCCCGATGAGGATGCCCCAGAAGAGACGCATCAACTCTGGAAAGAGAGAGGCAAAATGTTCCTGTATCAAGGGAAGCTCTGTAGAAGGTACACCAATCCAAAAACACATGAATTGGTTTGGCAGATTATCGTGCCTAAACAAGATGTCAAGATGGTCCTCGAAGCTTACCATAATGGTGCTGGTCACTTCGGTTGGAAAAAGTTAGAAGTACTTCTAAGAGAAAGATTTTATTGGGTCGGGAAGAGAAAATCAATCGAACAGTGGTGCAGAAATTGTGGCCCGTGCAACCTCAGAAGAAACGATCAAAAGAACCAAAAAGCACCACTGCAGCCCATAATCACCAAACAACCACTTGAACTTGTAGCCATGGACCACATGAAGTTGACACCAAGCCGGTCCGGCTATGTCTATGCCTTGACCATCGTGGACCATTATTCACGCTTCTTGGTAGTAGTACCCGTAAAAGATCTGACAGCAAAAACAGCAGCCAAAGCGTTCCAAACATACTTTTGTAGACCCCATGGATATCCGGAACAGGTTCTCACCGACCAAGGTACAGCCTTTGAATCAGAGATCTTCAGAGAATTCTGTAATATGTATGGTTGCAAAAAGATCCGGACGACGGCCTATCATCCACAAACAAACGGCTTATGCGAGAAGATGAACCATATTGTAATAGAACTACTAAAGACTTTACCTGAGACAGAAAGGAATCAATGGCCAGAGAAATTGCCTGACTTGGTGGATCTGTATAATCATGTCCCGGTGAGCTCCACCAATTGCACCCCAGCTTATGCGTGCAAGACCCGGCCAATTACCAATCGATCTAGAAATGGGAATTCTGAAACCAGACGCAGAAGTTCAAGACTCCAATTGGGATATCATACGGCAAAAGCAGTATCGCCAAGTGCAAGAGAGTGTGGAAAGAAGCCTTCAACAAACTAGAGAAAGACAAGAGCGAACTTTCAACCAGAATGCTCTAGCGACCCCATTAAGACCGGGTGCCCAAGTGCTCAAGAGAAATCGTCGAACCAATAAACTAGACAATCAGTGGGAAGCCGTACCCTACACAGTTTTACCAACAAGAATGGATAATCCTAAAATGTGCCTCATTAGCAAAAACGGGGGCTTAACATCTGTACTAGTGTCAAGAGACAATCTTAAATTATGTCCAGAAGCATTGAAAGAGCCAGAAGTTGTCCAGCCAGAACCAGAAGTTATTCAACCCATACAGGTTCAACCAGTAAAGGAAAAAGAAGAGGAAATGTATCACACCTGTATAGGAGACTTTCCCAAAACCCTACTAACATACCATGGTGCAGTAGTGGTTCCCATGGTGGCCTTTTACCCAACACCGAACCCAATACCAGAAGTCCCAAGACAGGAAGAGGCTGACCCCGTACTACGGGAGGTTCCAGGTCAGGAAGAACAGATTCCTGATCAGAGTAATCCCATTCACGGTGGACTTGCCAATTCCATAGTCGTGGAATTATCTTTAGCAGAGCGGGCAGATACTACATCCGCAGTAGACAGTAGTACACCACATGAAGAGACACCGCTATTACGTAGATCACAGCGTAGTACCCAGGGTTAATTACCGGCCAGGTATGCAGATTACCAACTATAAAACTATAGTCATTGTTATCATTCTGCAACGTTTAAGCCCAGTACCTACAGAGACTTGTCTGTATGAATTTATTGCATATTCTTGAACTTTTTATCAGCCCGGAGGCACTAAATCAAAGCTCCGGAAAGACTGCTTTTTGAACTTTGCTTTTTGCTCTTTTTGAACTTTCTTTAGACTTTATATTGGTAACTCCGTTGGAAAAATGGAACTAAATTCTTGGACACAAAGTGCAGTGCCTTTCCTAGTACCTTCAAGGATAGAACTGTATTAATGGACGCTATTTGAAGTGACTTTTTACAGAACTCTATTTTTGTTTCCTTGAGTGGTTTTTGTAACTTTTCATTTTTAAGACTCTGTACATATTAATTGTTATTTCAAAATGTTATCGTCCCACAGTCCCGGAGTACTGTTCTTAACTAAGGGGGAATGTGGCACCCCTAGGGGTATTTGCCACAAAAACAGTTACTGACACTAAATACAAATACTAAAATAGCAAGACTGCACTACCACCTCCGGCCAGAAGGGGGAGCTCCAGAGACTCCCCTTGATCCATTCTGGTCTGAGAGAAGAACTGGCAGTTGGGCTAAGGAGCTGAAAGTGAGAAGTCATACAGCTGAATTTCTAACAGCCCTATGACGGTTTCCAGGCCCAAATCACCGGCCTGAGGAGAAAAGGGACAGAGAAAAAGGACATTGTGAGAACCGGGTAGCATTAATCACTACCCAGAACAGGCGCAAAGACGGATACCGGATCCGTGGCTGTATTCATTACATATAATACAGCAACCGGAAAAACGTGAGGTGATATCAGCTTCACTAGGGCCGGACGCAGCAACAGACACAGAGTTCAGCGGTACTCCTGAAGGGGGTAAGCAGATAAAAGGACTCGGGTTGCCCGTCGAACCAGGACCCGGAGGGGACAGATTGGGCCGGCAGCCAGTTCACATACAGCAGCAGGGCCACACAGAAACTGCGTACAATAAGAGGCGAAGACCCCAGCAGGGTCAAAGTAACTCAGAGTTCCCATACAGACTCCGGTGACAGGACTGGTTGTAAATCCCTTTATGTTGAAGTAAACTGGTTAAATGTTTCAGTGCCTCAGTCTTTCATTTGGACAATAGCCATCTATCTAGGATCGGGATCATCACCGCTGGGAGAACCTGCTGCTGATCAAGTAAGTGTCTGTTCCCTCACGATACCCTTACACTGTGCATTGCCTGAGGCCACAGCACCGGGTCAAGCCACCCGTGACATACCCCTCAAGAGACAGACCCCATTGGTCCGGTGCTGGGTACCCCGGTCTCCTGGGCGTCACAAGTCCATCGTACAAGTAATTCACACCGTGGTCCAGGAATCCGAATTCTTGTTATCTGCACCATCGTCTTAGCCAGTTGTTCGCATCAAGGATCCTGTTCCATCTCCTGGTGCCATGCCCGTCTACTGGAAGTATAGAAGAAAAAACTACCTGTGTATCCAGTTCCTTTACTTTCTTCCCCAACTCTTCAAAGTCCTTGCAGATTGTCGGTAGGTCCTTCCTTGCCGTGTCATTGGTGCCAACATGTATCAGAAGAAATGGGTGGACGTCCTTGGAGCTGAAGAGCTTTGGTATCCTATCGGTCACATCCTTGACCATCGCACCTGGAAGGCAGCATACTTCTCTTGCGGTTATGTCCGGTCTGCAGATGGCTGCTTCTGTGCCTCTCAGTAGTGAGTCTCCCACCACCACCACTCTTCGTTGCTTCTTGGCTGTACTTTTTGCGGTCACTTGTTGCTGTGTGCCCTTTTCATTTTTGCTTGCTGGTATTGCTTCATCCTTAGGTGTGCCATCTTCATCCTCTACAAAGATTTGATGTCGGTTCTTCAGTTGTGTGGTTGGTGATTTCTCCATGGTCTTCTTGCTTCTTTTGGTCACATGCTTCCACTCATCTGCTTTTGAAGGTTCTCTGACACTTTTTTCACCTTCTGTGACCAGTAGAGATGTCCCACAGGTCAACTTTACATCAGCACAATTTTGGAACCCAAATTTTTTTTTGTTAAGGAGGTATAAGGGTTAAAAGTTGAACAGCAATTCCTCATTTTTACACCATTTTTTTAGGGACCACATCACATTTGAAGTCACTTTGAGGGGCCTATATGATAGAAAATACCCAAGTGTGACACCATTCTAAAAACTGCACTCCTCAAGGTGCTCAAAACCACATTCAAGAAGTTTATTAACCCTTCAGATGTTTCACAGGAATTTTTGGAATGTTTAAAAAAAAATGAACATTTAACTTTTTTCACAAAAAATATATTTCAGATCTAATTTGTTTTATTTTACAAGGGTAACAGGAGAACTTGGACCACAAAAGTTATTGTACAATTTGTCCTGAGTACGCAGATACCCCATATGTGGGGGTAAACCACTGTTTGGGTGCAAGGGAGAGCTCGGAAGGGAAGGAGCGCCGTTTGACTTTCCAACGCAGAATTGGCTGGAATTGAGATAGGAAGCCATGTCGCGTTTGGAGAGCCCCTGATGTGCCTAAACAGTCAAACTCCCCCAAGTGACACCATTTTTGAAAGTAGACTCACTAAGGAACGTATCTAGATGTGTGGTGAGCACTTGGCATTGGCATACAGGGTAATAAGGGGTTAATGTTACCTTGCTATTGTAAGGTGACATTAATCCAACTTAGTAATGGAGAGTTGTGAAAGAGTTAATAAAACACAAACACACACACTAAGAAAATTTTAATATCTTTATTGCACGCTCAATCTAAGCGAAGCCCTCGTTCTCCTGCAAAAAATAAATAAATAAAAAAGATAAAAAAGCAACAATATCCCATACCTGTCCACCGTACAGTCAGTCCCACGCAGTAATCCATATCTGGGGGGAAATTACAACCGGGAGCGCTGCTAATGCGACCACTCCCAGCTGTAAACGAGTGGGGAGTGAATGAAATGCGGGGGCGGAGCTTCGGTGACTAGCTGTGCCATCACCGAAGCTGCACCCGCTGGCGGCATGAACTCATATGAACTAGCGTGGGAAAGTTTCTGAATATGCACACTGAATTTACCACATTAACAATGTACAGAATGTATTTCTGAATCATTTACTGTTAGCTTCATTGGAAAAAAACTGCTTTTCTTTCAAAAATAAGGAAATTTCTAAGTGACCTTACACTTTTGAACGGTAGTGTATGAGGCCAATTATTCTGTATGGAGCATTCAATGGGGCACATTATACTGTATGGAGCAATATACAGTACAGAGCAAAAGTTTGGACACACCTTCTCATTTAAAGATTTTTCTGTATTTTCATGACTATGAAAATTGTACATTCACACTGAAGGCATCAAAACTATGAATTAACACATGTGGAATTATATACTTAACAAAAAAGTGTGAAACAACTTAAAATATGTCTTATATTCTAGGTTCTTCAAAGTAGCCACCTTTTGCTTTGATGACTGCTTTGCACACTCTTGGCATTCTCTTGATGAGCTTCAAGAGGTAGTCACCGGGAATGGTCTTCCAACAATCTTGAAGGAGTTCCCAGAGATGCTTAGCACTTGTTGGCCCTTTTGCCTTCACTCTGTGGTCTAGCTCACCCCAAGCCATCTTGATTGGGTTCAGGTCTGGTGACTGTGGAGGCCAGGAAACCACAAAAAGAGGAAAAAATCCTCCAATATTCAAGAAAAAAACAAAAACAGGCAGCGATGCTTACCTGTCTAAATGGGCCTCAATACAATTTCACTACCAGGGTGCAACAGACAAAAGTAAAATGGCAACTACACAGGTGCAATACCAAATGAAATAGTCAGCCTTCAATCAGGGATTGGCCGTGTGGTGCACCAATGCAAAAAAATATACTCTGTATGTGGCAATGTTCACACAAGGAATACAGAGCATCTGGTTCTCAGCCTATTAATGACGCGCTATGGCGGCTGCCCAGTGCTAGAATGCATCCTGTGTGAACAGAGGCCACAGTTTACAGAACCATTTGGGCCCAACTGCACCTGGAAAAAAATATAACGTGCAAAAAAAAAATATCAATATATGTAAGGTATTGGTTGATATTCTGGCCATAATATGTAAGCTGGCAACCCACGTCAAGGGTCCTTACGTTTGCCAGTACTATTCTAACATGAAAACCACAAAAAGAGGAAAAACCTCCAATATTCAAGAAAAAAACAAAAACCGGCAGAGATGCTTACCTGTCTAAATGGGCCTCAAATTCTTCAATACAATTGCACTACCAGGGTGCAGCGGACCCAAATAAATTGGCAACCGCACAGGTGCAATACCAAATGAAAGAACCAGCCTTCAATAAGGGTTTGGCCGTGTGGTACACCAATGCAAAAAAATATACTCTGTATGTGGCAATGTTCACACAAGGAATGCGGAGGAGGACTGTGGATTCCAGGTCATCTAGTGTAGCACCCCATCACTCTCCTTCTTGGTCAAATAGCCCTTACACAGCCTGGAGGTGTGTTTGGGGTCATTGTCCTGTTGAAAAATGATGGTCCAACTAAACACAAACCAGATGGAATAGCATGCCACTGCAAGATGCTGTGGTAGCCATGCTGGTTCGGTATGCCTTCAATCTACTATATAATTGTCTAAGGGTTTTTCCGTCTGTCTGTCTGTCTTTCTGTCTGTCTGTCTGTCTGTCTTTCTGTCTGTCTGTCTGTCCTAGAAATCCCACCTCTCTGATTGGTCGAGGCCGCCAGGCCTCGACCAATCAGCAACGGGCACAGCGACGATGATGTCATAATGGTTGCCATGGCGACAATGATGTCATAAAGGTTGCCTCGACCAATCAGCGACGGGCACAGTCTGCCGCGAATTCTGGAATCATCATTGTCCATATACTACGGGGACATGCATATTCTAGAATACCCGATGCGTTAGAATCGGGCCACAATCTAGTCTACTATATAATTGTCTAAGGGTCACTTCCGTCTGTCTGTCTGTCTGTCTTTCTGTCACAAATATTCATTGGTCGCAGCCTCTGTCTGTCGTGGAAATCCAAGTCCCTGATTGGTTGTGGCAAAACGCCATGACCAATCAGCGATGGGCGCAGTCCGGCGGCAACATGGCCGCTCTTTCCTCTCCACAGTCAGTGCACGCTCCATACTCCCATCCAGTCAGCGCTCACACAGGGTTAATGGCAGCGCTAATGGACCGCGTTATGCACTCCTTTAACGCTGCTAAGATCTAATGTTAAAAATAATAAAAAAATAAAAAATCATCATATACTCACCTTCCGGCGCCTTTCCCGCTCCTCGCGATGCTCCGGTGACCGGTCCATGCATTGCGATCTCGCGAGATGATGACTTAGCGGTCTCGTGAGACCGCTACGTCATCATCTCGCGAGACCGTAATGCACTCTTTAGACCGGCGCGCGAGGAGCGTCGGTAAACTCTTCCTGGATCCAGGGGCCAACGGAAGGTGAGTATATAACTATTTTTTATTTTAATTATTTTTTTAACAGGGATATGATGCCCACATTGCTATATACTATGTGGGCTGTGCAATATACTACGTGACTGGGCAATGTACTACGTGACTGGGCAATGTACGACGTGGCTGGGCAATATACTATGTGGCTGGGCAATATACTACGTGACTGGGCAATATACTACGTGGCTGGGCAATATGCTATGTGGCTGGGCAATATAGTGCGTGACTGGGCAATATAGTACGTGACTAGGCAATATACTATGTGGCTGGGCAATATACTATGTGGCTGGGCAATATAGTACGTGACAGGGCAATATAGTATGTAACTGGGCAATATACTACGTGGCTGGGCAATATACTATGTGGCTGGTCAAATATACTATGTGGCTGGGTAATATACTACGTGACTGGGCAATATAGTATGTGACTGGGCAATATACTACGTGGCTGGGCAATATACTACGTGGGCTGTGCAATATACTACGTGGACATGCATATTCTAGAATACCCGATGTGTTAGATTCAGGCCACTATCTAGTTTTGAATAAATCCCCAACAGTGTCACCAGCAAAGTACCCCCACACTGTCACACCTCCTCCTCCATGCTTCACGGTGGAAACCATGCGTGTAGAGTCCATCCGTTCACCTTTTCTGCATCGCACAAAGACACGGTGGTTGGAACCAAAGATCTCAAAATTTGATTCATCAGGCCAAAGCACATATTTCCACTGGTCTAATGTCTATTCCTTGTATTCTTCGCCCAAACAAGTCTCTTTTGCTTGTTTCCTGTCCTTAGCAGTGATTTCCTAGCAGCTATTTTACCATGAAGGCCTACTGCACAAAGTCTCCTCTTAACAGTTGTTGTAGAGATGTGTCTGCTGCTAGAACTCTGTGTGGCATTGACCTGGTCTCTAATCTGAGCTGCTGTTAACCTGCGATTTCTGAGGCTGGTGACTCGGATAAACTTATCCTCAGAAGCAGAGGTGACTCTTGGTCTTCCTTTCCTGGGGCGGTCCTCATGTGAGCCAGTTTCTTTGTAGCGCTTGATAGTTTTTGCAACTGCACTTGGGGACACTTTCAAAGTTTTTTCAGACTGATTGACCTTCATTTCTTAACCCCTTAATCCCATATGACGTACTATCCCGTCGAGGTGACCGGGGACTTAATTCCCAGTGACGGGATAGAAAAATATTTAGAATTGAGAGTCATCAGTGGTTGATACCTTTTAATGGCTAACTGAAAAGATGGTAACAAATTGCAAGCTTTCGAGACTACACAGGTAAGGATTGTTTTATTGTCCTGTGATTGGGGTCTGGTTCTGTTGTGATGGCCCCTCATAGTCTAGTGACGGGATAGTACATCATATGCGATCGGCCGCGCTCACAGGGGGAGAGCGACCGATCGCGGCTGGGTGTCAGCTGACTATCGCAGCTGACATCCGGCACTATGTGCCAGGAGCGGTCAAGGACCACTCCTGGCACATTACCCCCGGCACACTGCGATCAAAGATGATCGCAGTGTTCCGGCGGTATAGGGAAGCATCGCGCAGGGAGAGGGCTCCCTGCGTGCTTCCCTGGGACCCTCGGAGCAACGCGATGTGAACGCGTTGCTCCGAGGGTCTCCTACCTCCTCCTCCCTGCAGGCCCTGGATCCAATATGGCCACGGGGCTGCTTCCGGTCCTCCAGGAAGGTGGCTTGCAAGCGCCTGCTCAGAGCAAGCGCTCTCAAGCGTCCCATCAGTGCCTGTCAGATTGCTGATCTGATACAATGCTCTGCAAAGTGTCAGATCAGCGATCTGACCCTATAATATGATGCCCCCCCCCTTCCTCCTGGGGCAATGTTATAAAGTAAAAAAAAAATATTCACACATGTAAAAAAAAAAAAATCCTAAATAAAGAAAAAAATATATATATATTGTTCCCATAAATACATTTCTTTATAAAAAAAAAAAACAACAATAAAAGTACACATATTTAGTATCACCACGTCCGTAATGACCCGACCTATAAAACTGTCCCACTAGTTAACCCCTTCAGTAATCACCGTTAAAAAAAAAACGAGGCAAAAAACAACGCTTTATTATCATACTGCTGAACAAAAACTTGAATAACACGTGATCAAAAAGACTGATATAAATAAGCATGATACCGCTGAAAACGTCATCTTGTCCTGCAAAAAACAAGCTGCTATACAGCATCATCAACGAAAAAATAATAATGTTATAGTCCTCAGAATAAAGCGATGCAAAAATAATTATTTTTTCTCTAAAATAGCTTTTATCTTATAAAAGGTATCGCTGTAATCGTACCGACCCGAAGAATAAAACTGCTTTATCAATTTTACCAAATGTGGAATGGTATAAACACACCCCCCAAAAAGAAATTCATGAATAGCTGGTTTTTGGTCATTCTGCCTCACAAAAATCGGAATAAAAGTGATCAAAAAATGTCACATGCCTGAAAATGGTACCAATAAAAGTGTCAACTCGTCCCGCAAAAACAAGACCTCACATGACTCTGTGGACCAAAATATTGAAAAATTATAGCTCTCAAAATGTGGAGACACAAAACCTTTTTTCTGCAATAAAAAGCATCTTTTAGTGTGTGACGGCTGCCAATTACCAAAATACTCTAAAAAAAACTGTTATAAAAGTAAATCAAACCCCCCTTCATCACCCCCTTAGTTAGGGAAATATAATAAAATAAAAAAATGTATTTTTTCCATTTTCCCATTAGGGCTAGGGTTGGGGCTAGGGTTAGGGCTGGGGTTAGGGATGGGGCTGGGGTTGGGGCTAGGGTTGGGGCTAAGGTTAAGGTTGGGACTAGGGATAGGGTTGGGGTTGGGGTTAGGGCTACAGTTATGGTTGGGGCTAAAGTTAAGGTTAGCGTTGGGGCTAAAGTTAGGGTTAGGGTTGGGGCTAAAGTTAGGGTTAGGGTTGGGGATAAAGTTAGGGTTAGGGTTGGGGATAAAATTAAGGTTAGGGTTGGGGTAAATTTAGGGTTAGGGCTAAAGTTAGGGTTAGGATTACATTTACGATTGGGATCAGGGTTAGGGGTGTGTCAGGGTTAGGGGTGTGGTTAGAGTTATGGTTGGGGTTATGGTTGGGATTAGGGTTAGGGGTGTGTTGGAGTTAGGGGTGTGGTTAGGGTTGGGATTAGGGTTAGGGGTCTGTTAGGGTTAGGGGTGTGCTGGGGTTAGGGGTGTGGTTGGAGTTAGGGTTAGGGGCATGTTCGGGTTAGGGGTGTGGTTAGGCTTATGGGTAGAGTTGGGATTAGGGTAAGGGGTGTGTTTTTTGTTAGGGTTTCAGTTAGTATTGGGGCTTCCACTGTTTAGGCACATCAAGGGCTCTCCAAATGCGACATGGCATCCGATCTCAATGCCAGCCAATTCTGAGTTGAAAAACTAAAACAGTGCTCCTTCCCTTCTGAGCTCTCACGAGCTCCCAAACAGGGATTTACCCGAAAATATGGGGTATCAGCGTACTCAGGACAAATTGGACAACAACTTTTGGGGTCCAATTTCTCTTGTTACCCTTGGGAAAATAAAAATTTGGGGGGCTAAAAAAATATTTTTGTGGGAAAAAAATTATTATTTTTTTCACTTTTTTTACATTAGGGGCTCTTCAAACGCAATGTGACGCCTGCAGACCATTCCATCTAAGTCTGCATTCCAAATGGCGCTCCTTCCCTTCCGAGCTCTCCCATGCACCCAAACAGTGGTTCCCCTCACATATGGGGTATCAGCATACTCAGGAAAAATAGGACAACAACTTTTGAGGTCCAATTTCTCCTGTTACCCTTGGGAAAATATAGATTTTTTTTATTTTCACGGCTCTGCTTTATAAACTGTAGTGAAAAACTTGGGGGTTCACAGCTCTCACAACACATCTAGATAAGTTTCTTAGGGGGTCTACTTTACAAAATGGTGTCATGTGTGGGGGGTTTCAATGTTTAGGCACATCAGGGGCTCTCCAAACGCGACATGGTGTCCCATCTCAATTCCAGTCAATTTTGCATTGAAAAGTCAAATGGCGCTCCTTCCCTTCCGAGCTCTGCCATGCGCCCAAACAGTGGTTTAACTCCACATATGGGATATCAGCGCACTGAGGACAAATTGCAAAACAACTTTTGGGGTCCAATTTCTTCTCTTACCCTTTGGAAAATAAAAAATTGGGGGCGAAAAGATCATTTTTGTGAAAAAATATGATTTTTTATTTTTTGCTCTGCATTATAAACTTCTGTGAAGCACTTGGTGGGTCAAAGTGCTCACCACACATCTAGATAAGTTCCTTAGGGGGTCTACTCTCCAAATGGTGTCACTTGTGGGGGGTTTCAATGTTTAGGCACATCAGGAACTCTCCAAACGCAACATGGCGTCCCATCTCAATTCCAGTCAATTTTGCATTGAAAAGTCAAATGGCGCTCCTTCCCTTCCGAGCTCTGCCATGCACCGAAACAGTGATTTACACCCACATCTGGGGTAACAGAGTACTCAGGACAAATTGTACAACAACTTTTGGGGTCCATTTTCTCTTGTTACCCTTGGTAAAATAAAACAAATTGGAGCTGAAGTATATTTTTTGTGAAAAAAAGTTAAATGTTCGGTTTTTTTTTTAAACATTCCAAAAATTCCTGTGAAACACCTGAAGGGTTACTAAACTTCATGAATGTGGTTTTGAGCACCTTGAGGGGTGCAGTTTTTAGAATGGTGTCACATTTGTTATTTTCTATCATATAGATCCCTCAAAATGACTTCAAATGTGATGTGGTCCCTAAAAAAAATGGTGTTGTAAAAATGAGAAATTGCTGGTCAACTTTTTAACCCTTATAACTCCCTAACAAAAAAAATTTGGTTCCAAAATTGTGCTGATGTAAAGTAGACATGTGGGAAATGTTACTTATTAAGTATTTTGTGTGACATATCTCTGTGATTTAAGGGCATAAAAATTCAAAGTTGGAAAATTGCGAAATTTTCACATTTTTGCCAAATTTCCGGGTTTTTTTTCACATGTAAACGCAGGTAATATAAAATAAATTTTACCACTATCATAAAGTACAGTATGTTGCGAGAAAACAATGTCAGAATTATCAGGATCTGCTGAAGCGTTGCAGAGTTATAACCTCATAAAGGGACAGTGGTCAGAATTGTAAAAATTGGCCCGGTCATTAAAGGGAACCTGTCACCCCCAAAACCGATGGTGAGGTAAGCTCACCGTCATCAGGGGCTTATCTACAGCATTCTGTAATGCTGTAGATAAGCCCCCGATGTAACCTGAAAGAGGAGAAAAAGAGGTTAGATTGTACTCACCCAGGGGCGGTCCCGCCGGGCCTCTTTTACCTTTCCGGCGCTTGCGCACTGCAGTACTTTCCTCTGCCCTCAACAGGGCAGACAAAGTACGCCTGCGCCAGAGCCACAGCATGAAGACCAGAAGAGGACGTCATGGAATGAAGATGGGAGGCACCCATTTGACCAGACCACAGCGGAACCGCCCCTGGGTGAGTATAATCTAACGTCTTTTTCTCCTCTTTCAGGTAACATCGGTGGCTTATCTACAGCATTACAGAATGCTGTAGATAAGCCCCTGATGACGTTGAGCTTAGCTCACCATCGATTTTGCGGGTGACAGGTTCCCTTTAATGTGCAAACCACCCTTGGCGGTTAAGGGGTTAAACTAATGATGGCCACTCGTTTTTCTTTACTTAGCTGCTTTTTTCTTGTCATAATACAAATTCTAACAGCCTATTCAGTAGGACTATCAGCCGTGTATTCACCAGACTTCTGCGCAACACAACTGATGGTCCCAACCCAATTTATAAGGCAAGAAATCCCACTTATTAAACCTGACAGGGCACACTTGTGAAGTGAAAATCATTCCCGGTGACTACCTCTTGAAGCTCATCAAGAGAATGCCAAGAGTGTGCAAAGCAGTCATCTAAGCTAAAGGTGGCTACTTTGAAGAACCTAGAATATAAGACATAATTTCAGTTGTTTCACACTTTTATGTTAAGTATATAATTCCACATGTGTTAATTCATAGTTTTGATGCCTTCAGTGTGAATGTACAATTTTCATAGTCATGAAAGTACAAAAAAATCTTTAAATGACAAGGTGTGTCCAAACTTTTGTTCTGTACTGTATGGGGCCCATTATTCTGTTTAACCCTTTCAAGACATGCGCAGTAATAGTACGGCGCATGTCGTGTCTCCCCCTTTGATGTGGGCTCCGGCGGTGAGCCCACATCAAAGTCACGACTAGTGTTGAGCATTCCGATACCGCAAGTATCGGGTATCGGCCGATATTTGCGGTATCGGAATTCCGATACCGAGTTCCGATATTTTTGCGATATCGGGAATCGGTATCGGGATGAAGATTGATGTGTAAAATAAAGAATAAAAAAAAAAATATTGATATACTTACCCTCGGACGCGCCCTGGTTGTAACTGCTGCAACCGCCATGCTTCTGTTCCTAAGAATGAAGACCAATAATATCATATATGACTGAATCACATATTACCACCACATGGTGACCAATAATACCACATACAAGTAACAAATACCACCACGCCATGACCAGATCACACATTACCACCACATAGTGACCAAATAATAGCACATACAAGGAACAAATACCACCACTCCATGACCAGATCACATATAGCCACCACATAGTGACTGAATACTACAATACTGATCATTAATAAAAAAAAACATGATACTAATATCACCATAAGTGCCATTATACACAGGAGATCTGTACTTAGAATACAGTGTCCGTGTACAGGTAATACAGTGATCACCAGTGACATTATAAACAGGAGCTCTGTATACACTGTCAATGTACAGGTAATACAGTAATCACCAGTGACATTATACACAGGAACTCTGTATATAGTGTCAGTGTACAGGTAATACAGTGATCACCAGTGACATTATACACCACAGGAGCTCTGTGTACAGTGTCAGTGTACAGGTAATACAGTGATCACTGGTGACATATAGTGTCAGTGTACAGGTAATACAGTGATCACCAGTGACATACGCAGGAGCTCTGTATATAGTGTCAGTGTACAGGTAATACAGGGATCACTGGTGACGTTATAGACAGGAGCTCTGTGTATAGTGTCAGTGTACCGGTACTACAGTAATCACCAGTGACATTATTCACAAGAGCTCTGTATTTAGTGCCAGTGGACAGGTAATACAGAGATCATCAGTGACATTATACACAGCAGCTCTGTATATAGTGTCAGTGTACAGATAACACAGGGATCACCAGCAACATTATACACAGGAACTCTGTATATAGTGTCAGTGTAAAGGTAATAAAGTGATCACTGGTGGCATTGCACACAGGAGCTCTGTGTATAGTGTCAATGTACAGGTAATAACAGTGATCACCAGTGACTTTGCACACAGACGCTCTCTATATAGTGTTAGTCTACAGATAATGTGGGGATCACCAAGACATTATACACAGGAGCTCTGTATATAATATGCAGTGTGTACTGTGCATGTATGTGTAATACACTAACTCACCAGTGACGTTTCTAAGTGAAGTCCTCAATCTTCGCTTTTCATCTTTATTCACAACAGACCACCATCACTTTTCCAGCAAGGTCTCTGCAGGAAACAATGCAGTTATCTAGAGCACCACTTGCAGAGCACATTACTTAATTTTTTCCAACTTCTATACTACACCAGATGAAGAAAAAAGGCGACATAGTGTCACTCTGTACAGTATCAGGACCCCCCATTGAAAACAGTATCCTCCAAAAATAAAATACATCACTGCAGTAATAATATCCCTTAATTAGCCCCTACAGTAATAATATTCCCTATCCTGCCCCCCTTGTGTCTCATTCCGGGCTCCAGCCATATGTTCTCCCACCCTGCCCCCATAGGAGCTCCCATCCTGCCCCCATAGGAGCTCCCATCCTGCCCCATATGAGCCCCCATCCTGTCCTCATATGAGCTCCCATCCTGCCCCATATGAGCTACCATCCTGTCTCATATGAGCTACCAGTCCTGGGTTCTAATCCCACCTTGGACAACATCTGCAAGGAGTTTGTATGTTCTCCCCGTGTTTGCGTGGGTTTCTTCCGGGCACCCCGGTTTCCTCCCACATTTCAAAGACATACTGATAGGGAATTTAGATTGTGAGCCCCATCGGGGACAGTGATGATAATGTGTGCAACCTGTAAAGCGCTGTGGAATATGTTAGCGCTATCTAAAAATAAAGATTATTATTACCATCCTGCCCCCATATGAGCTACCATACTGTTCTCATATGAGCTCCCATCCTGCCCCCTAATGAGCTCCCATCCAGCCCCCATATGAGCTCCCATATGATCTCCCATCCTGCCCCCATATGAGCCCCCATCCTGCCCCCATATGAACTTCCATCCTGCCCCCATATGAACTCCCATCCTGCCCCCATATGAACTCCCATCCTGCCCCCATATGAACTCCCATCCTGCCTCCATATGAACTCCCATCCTGCCCCCATATGAGCCCCCATCCTGCCCCCATATGAACTCCCATCCTGCCCCCATATGAACTCCCATCCTGCCCCATGAGCTCCCATCCTGCCCCATATGATCTCTCATCCTGCCCCCATATGAGCTCCCATCCTGCCCCATATGAGCTACCATCCTGCCCCATATGATCTCCCATCCTGCCCCCATATGTGCTCCATCCTGCCCTCATATGAGCTCCCATCCTGCCCCCATATGAGCTCCCATTCTGCCTCATATGATATCCCATCCTGCCCCATATGATCTCCCATCCTGCCCCCATATGATCTCCCATCCTGTCCCCCATATGTGCTCCATCTTGCTCCCATATGAGCTTCCATCCTGCCTCATATGAGCTCCCATCCTGCCCCCATATGAGCTCTCAAATGAGCTCCCATCCTGTCCCATTATGAGCTCCCATCCTGCCCCATATGATCTCCCATCCTGCCCCATATGAGCTCCCATCCTGTCCCCAGATGGGCTCCCATCCTGCCCCCATATGAGCTCCCATCCTGCCCCATGAGCTCCCATCCTTCCCATATGATCTCCCATCCTGCCCCATATGATCTCCCATCCTGCCCCATGAGCTCCCCTCCTGCCCCATATGAGCTTCCATCCTGCCCCCATATGAGCTCCCATCCTGCCCCATATGAGCTACCAGTCCTGGGTTCTAATCCCACCTTGGACAACATCTCCAAGGAGTTTGTATGTTCTCCCCGTTTCCTCCGCGCACCCCTGTCTCCTCCCACATTCCAAAGACATACTGATAGGGAATTTAGATTGTGAGCCCAATCGGGGACAGTGATAATGTGTGCAAACTGTAAAGCGCTGTGGAATATGTTAGCGCTATATAAAAATACAGATCACTATTACCATCCTGCCCCCATATGAGCTCCCATCCTGTTCTCATATGAGCTCCCATCCTGCCCCCATATGAGCTCCCATCCTGCCCCCATATAAGCTCCCATCCTGCCCCATATGATCTCCCATCCTGCCCCATATGAGCCCCATCCTGTCCTCATATGAGCTCCCATCCTGTCCCCATATGAGCTCCCATCCTGCCCCAATATGAACTCCCATCCTGCCCCATAAGCTCTCATCCTACTCCATATGATCTCCCATCCTGCCCTTTATGATCTCCCATCCTGCCCTATATGATCTCCCATCCTGCCCCCATATGATCTCCCATCCTGCCCCCATATGAGCTCCCATCCTGCCCCATGTGAGCTCTCATCCTGCCCCATGAGCTCCCATCCTGCCCAATATGAGCTCCCATCCTGCCCCCATACGAGCTACCAGTCCTGGGTTCTAATCCCACCTTGGACAACATCTGCAAGGAGTTTGTATGTTCTCCCCGTGTTTGCGTGGGTTTCCTCCGGGCACCCCAGTTTCCTCCCACATTTCAAAGACATACTGATAGGGAATTTAGATTGTGAGCCCCATCGGGGACAGTGATGATAATGTCTGCAAACTGTAAAGCACTGCAGAATATGTTAGCGCTATATAAAAATACAGATCAATATTACCATCCTGCCCCCATATGAGCTTCCATCCTGCCCCCATATGAGCTCCCATCCTGCCCCATATGAGCTACCAGTCCTGGGTTCTAATCCCACCTTGGACAACATCTCCAAGGAGTTTGTATGTTCTCCCCGTTTCCTCCGCGCACCCCTGTCTCCTCCCACATTCCAAAGACATACTGATAGGGAATTTAGATTGTGAGCCCAATCGGGGACAGTGATAATGTGTGCAAACTGTAAAGCGCTGTGGAATATGTTAGCGCTATATAAAAATACAGATCACTATTACCATCCTGCCCCCATATGAGCTCCCATCCTGTTCTCATATGAGCTCCCATCCTGCCCCCATATGAGCTCCCATCCTGCCCCCATATAAGCTCCCATCCTGCCCCATATGATCTCCCATCCTGCCCCATATGAGCCCCATCCTGTCCTCATATGAGCTCCCATCCTGTCCCCATATGAGCTCCCATCCTGCCCCAATATGAACTCCCATCCTGCCCCATAAGCTCTCATCCTACTCCATATGATCTCCCATCCTGCCCTTTATGATCTCCCATCCTGCCCTATATGATCTCCCATCCTGCCCCCATATGATCTCCCATCCTGCCCCCATATGAGCTCCCATCCTGCCCCATGTGAGCTCTCATCCTGCCCCATGAGCTCCCATCCTGCCCAATATGAGCTCCCATCCTGCCCCCATACGAGCTACCAGTCCTGGGTTCTAATCCCACCTTGGACAACATCTGCAAGGAGTTTGTATGTTCTCCCCGTGTTTGCGTGGGTTTCCTCCGGGCACCCCAGTTTCCTCCCACATTTCAAAGACATACTGATAGGGAATTTAGATTGTGAGCCCCATCGGGGACAGTGATGATAATGTCTGCAAACTGTAAAGCACTGCAGAATATGTTAGCGCTATATAAAAATACAGATCAATATTACCATCCTGCCCCCATATGAGCTCCCATCCTGCCCCCATATGAGCTCCCATCCTGCCCCCATATGAGCTTCCATCCTGCCTCATATGAGCTCCCATCCTGCCCCCATATGAGCTCTCAAATGAGCTCCCATCCTGTCCCATTATGAGCTCCCATCCTGCCCCATATGATCTCCCATCCTGCCCCATATGAGCTCCCATCCTGTCCCCAGATGGGCTCCCATCCTGCCCCCATATGAGCTCCCATCCTGCCCCATGAGCTCCCATCCTTCCCATATGATCTCCCATCCTGCCCCATATGATCTCCCATCCTGCCCCCATATGATCTCCCATCCTTCCCATATGATCTCCCATTCTGCCCCATATGATCTCCCATCCTGCCCCCATATGATCTCCCATCCTGCCCCATGAGCTCCCATCCTGTCCTCATATGAGCTCCCATCTTGCCCCCATATCAGCTCCCATCCTGTCCTCATATGAGCTCCCATCCTGCCCCCTTATGATCTCCCATCCTGCCTCATGAGCTCCCATCCTGTCCTCATATGAGCTCCCATCCTGCCCCATGAGCTCCCATCCTGCCCAATATGAGCTTCCATCCTACCCCTATATGAGCTACCAGTCCTGGGATCTAATCCCACCTTGGACAACATCTGCAAGGAGTTTGTATGTTCTCCCCGTGTTTGCATGGGTTTCCTCCGGGCACCCCAGTTTCCTCCCACATTCCAAAGACATACTGATAGGGAATTTAGATTGTGAGCCCCATCGGGGACAGCGATGATAATGTGTGCAAACTGTAAAGCGCTGTGGAATATGTTAGCGCTATATAAAAATACAGATCAATATTACCATCCTGCCCCCATATGAGCTCCAATCCTGCCCCATATAATCTCCCAACCTGCCCCCATATGAGCTCCCATCCTGCCCCATATAATCTCCCATCCTGTCCCCATATGAGCTCCCATCCTGTCCCCATATGAACTCCCATCGTGCCCCATGAGCTCCCATCCTTCCCATATGATCTCCCATCCTGCCCCCATATGATCTCCCATCCTGCCCCCATATGAGCTCCCATCCTGCCCCATATGATCTCCCATCCTGCCTCATGAGCTCCCATCCTGTCCTCATATGAGCTCCCATCCTGCCCCATGAGCTCCCATCCTGCCCCCATATGAGCTCCCATCTTGCCCCCATATCAGCTCCCATCCTGCCCCATATCAGCTCCCATCTTGACCTCATATGAGCTCCCATCCTGCCCCCATATGATCTCCCATCCTGCCTCATGAGCTCCCATCCTGTCCCCCATATGATCTCCCATCCTGCCCCATGAGCTCCCATCCTGCCCCATATGAGCTCCCATCTTGCCCCCCTATCAGCTCCCATCCTGTCCTCATATGAGCTCCCATCCTGCCCCATATGAGCTCCCATCCTGCCCCATATGAGCTCCCATCTTGCCCCCATATCAGCTCCCATCCTGCCCATATCAGCTCTCATCCGTCCTCATGAGCTCCCATCCTGCCCCCATATGATCTCCCATCCTGCCCATATCAGCTCCCATCCTGCCCCATATCAGCTCCCATCCTGTCCTCATGTGAGCTCCCATCCTGCCCCATATCAGCTCCCATCCTGCCCCATTTCAGCTCCCATCCTGCCCATATCAGCTCCCATCCAGTCCTCATATGATCTCCCATCCTGTCCTCATATCAGCTCCCATCCTGCCCCATATCAGCTCCCATCCTGTCCTCATATGAGCTCCCATCCTGCCCCAATATGAGCTCCCATCCTGCCCCATGAGCTCCCATCCTGCCCCCATTTGAGCTCCGATCCTGCCCCCATATGATCTCCCATCCTGCCCCATGAGCTCCCATCCTGCCCCATGAGCTCCCATCCTGCCCCCATATGGGCTCCCATACTGTCCCCTTTGATCTCACATCCTGCCCCCATATGAGCTCCCATCCTGCCCCATATGAACTCAACTCTCATACTGTGGCTTTTAGTACAAAAAGAGAGTAAAAAAAATAAAAAAAAAAGATTATGCTTACCTGTCAGCCCAGCAGTGTCCCTCATTTATTTGAGGTGTGGATGTGCCGACACATGACAGTGACATCATACGCTGGCAACATGCGTGCTGATGTCAGCTGCTGGCTTGTGATTGGCTGGCAGCTAGTAACTATTGCTGTGCAGAAAGCCGGTGGCTTTCTGTACCGCAATACATTGCAACTGAATGTACGTCCTCAGATGCACATTTACTTGAAAATTTGCGGGCCAGGAAACCAGATTGCGGCACCGCTTCTTGATGGTTCGAGCAACCGCCTGCTAATTTTTAAAAGCAGTGTCACTGAACTGGCGAGAGCCCCCTGAATCCTACCGCTGCAGCCAGTGTCTTACAGTAGTATTCTCACCTGTGCCTTGCCTCTCTGTTGTGCTTTCTGTCTCTCTCTTCTCACTTCTTCCATCTTTTCTCTCTCCTGCTCTTATTTTTATCTTTTCTTCTGCATTCTTCTCCCTGTTTGTATGTGGCCCCACCCTCTCCATTTAGCCCCGCACCTCTATGTCTCTTCACAGTCTGAGAGCTGTGATACTGCTGAGGGGAGGGATCCGATGCTCAGTCCTGGCTGTGCTGCTGACTGCAGGCGCAGGGGCTGAGTATTGTCACAGCCTATGTGAATGCGCGTCCCTGCTCCACTGCAGCCGGCAACTCTCTGCATGGCCGCACGCATCACCCACGCTCTGCTCCTCACTATGCATAGTGAGCAGAGAATGAGTGTGGCAGCCATGCTGATGCCCCACACCCCAGCTTAGCAACAGGGGAGCAGAAGCAAAAAGTGAGGGGCCCCATCCGGGCCCCTCTGTGCTCCTGGGCCCCATACGCCAGTGAGGGCAGTAATGCCCTGATGGCGGCCCTGCACACACTCACACACACTCACTCTCACATACTCACACACACACACACACACACACACACACACTGACACACTCACGCAGCCTCTTGCGCGGTACCAGCAACAGAACACCGTCGTGAACACGCCCCCGCCAAGATCAGCCGAATGATTCACTGACAGCCGCCATCTTTGTACAGGAGGAGTGCATACACAGTTTTAAAGTGACCGACGCTATCTGTCTGCACAAAGATGGCGGCGGTCTGATTTCCTGCGCCTGCGCAAATTACGTGCAGGTGCAGTGAATCATTCGGCTGATCCCGGCGTCAGATGCGCGACGTGTCTACAGGCAGAGGAAACCGGTCACATTAAAGGGGGTTTCCCACGAACGAAAGTTCATTTTAATAATTGTCCGTGTCTGACCGTGTGCCGAGCATACCACATCTTCTGATCAGGGGAGGAACCAAAAGATAATACTGACATTACACCAGAGGATCACAGTGGATTCATTTTGTGAGGTAAAATATTTCACTGACTGTTTATAAAAAATATTTTACCAACCTCACGAAATGTATCCTCTGCGATCTCCAGCTGTAATGTCAGTATTGTCTTTTGCTTCCTCCCCTGCCCAGGAGCTGTGGTATGTTCTGACACAGTCAGACACAGACAATTTTTAAAATGAACTTTTGTTCGTGGGAAAACCCCTTTAAAAAGCAAATATCAACGCCAACATGGCTCCTCATAAAAAGTACGCTAATGACAATGAATGGAAAGCAGCAAAGGCACAACGTCGAAGACAACAAAGTGAAAATGAGATTCTTGAAGAGCAACAGCATCACTGGGACAAAAGCAATGCATATAAGCGTAGGCGTCAAGCACATGAGTCCCCTGATGCAAAAGTCATTAGATTATCACAGGATGCCATTAGGCAACAACAGCGCCGCCTGCCTGCCCCCATCATGATATTACCGCCCGCAGGATGTGGTAGCATTGGGCCTCCATCTAATATATATATATATATACACACATATCATGCTTCAAATATAAAGATACCAAATGTAAATTTTTGGTGAAGAATCAACAACAAGTGGAACACAATTGTGAAGTTGAATGAAATTTATTGGTTATTTTAAATTTTTGTAGAAAATAAAAAAACTGAAAAGTGGGGAATGCAATATTATTCGGCCCCTTTAACTTAATACTTTGTTGCGCCACCTTTTGCTGCGATTACAGCTGCAAGTCGCTTGGGGTATGTCTCTATCAGTTTTGTACATCGAGAGACTGAAATTCTTGCCCATTCTTCCTTGGCAAACAGCTCGAGCTCAGTGAAGTTTAATGGAGATCGTTTGTGAACAGCAGTTTTCAGATCTTTCCACAGATTCTTGATTGGATTGAGATCTGGACTTTGGCTTGGCCATTGTAACACCTGGATACATTTATTTGTGAACCATTCCATTGTAGATTTTGCTTTATGTTTGGGATCATTGTCTTGTTGGAAGACAAATCTCCGTCCCAGTCGCAGGTCTTTTGCAGACTCCAACAGGTTTTCTTCAAGAATGGTCCTGTATTTGGCTCCATCCATCTTCCTATCAAATTCAACCACCTTCCCTGTCCCTGCTGAAGAAAAGCAGGCCCAAACCATGATGCTGCCACCACCATGTTTGACAGTAGGGATGGTGTGTTCAGGGTGATGAGCTGTGTTGCCTTTACACCAAATACAGTTAGGGACAGAAATATTTGGACAGTGACACAAGTTTTGTTATTTTAGCTGTTTACAAAAACATGTTCAGAAATACAATTATATATATAATATGGGCTGAAAGTGCACACTCCCAGCTGCAATATGATAGTTTCCACATCCAAATCGGAGAAAGGGTTTAGGAATCATAGCTCTGTAATGCATAGCGTCCTCTTTTTCAAGGGACCAAAAGTAATTGGACAATGGACTCTAAGGGCTGCAATTAACTCTGAATGCGTCTCCCTCGTTAACCTGTAATCAATGAAGTAGTTAAAAGGTCAGGGGTGGATTCCAGGTGTGTGGTTTTGCATTTGGAAGCTGTTGCTGTGAGCAGACAACATGCGGTCAAAGGAACTCTCAATTGAGGTGAAGCAGAACATCCTGAGGCTGAAAAAAAAGAAAAAATCCATCAGAGAGATAGCAGACATGCTTGGAGCAGCAAAATCAACAGTTGGGTACATTCTGAGAAAAAAGGAATTGACTGGTGAGCTTGGGAACTCAAAAAGGCCTGGGCGTCCACGGATGACAACAGTGGTGGATGATCGCCGCATACTTAATTTGGTGAAGAACCCGTTCACAACATCAACTGAAGTCCAGAACACTCTCAGTGAAGTAGGTGTATCTGTCTCTAAGTCAACAGTAAAGAGAAGACTCCATGACAGTAAATACAAAGGGTTCACATCTAGATGCAAACCATTCATCAATACCAAAAATAGACAGGCCAGAATTAAATTTGCAGAAAAACACCTCAAGAAGCCAGCTCAGTTCTGGAAAAGTATTCTATGGACAGATGAGACAAAGATCAACCTGTACCAGAATGATGGGAAGAAAAAAGTTTGGAGAAGAAAGGGAACGGCACATGATCCAAGGCACACCACATCCTCTGTAAAACATGGTGGAGGCAACGTGATGGCATGGGCATGCATGGCTTTCAATGGCACTGGGTCACTTGTGTTTATTGATGACATAAGAGCAGACAAGAGTAGCCGGATGAATTCTGAAGTGTACCGGGATATACTTTCAGCCCAGATTCAGCCAAATGCTGCAAAGTTGATTGGACGGCGCTTCATAGTACAGATGGACAATGACCCCAAGCATACAGCCAAAGCTACCCAGGAGTTCATGAGTGCCAAAAAGTGGCACATTCTGCAATGGCCAAGTCAATCTCCAGATCTAAACCCAATTGAGCATGCATTTCACTTGCTCAAATCCAGACTTAAGACGGAAAGACCCACAAACAAGCAAGACCTGAAGGCTGCGGCTGTAAAGGCCTGGCAAAGCATTAAGAAGGAGGAAACCCAGCGTTTGGTGATGTCCATGGGTTCCAGACTTAAGGCAGTGATTGCCTCCAAAGGATTTGCAACAAAATATTGAAAATAAAAATATTTTGTTTGGGTTATGTTTATTTGTCCAATTACTTTTGACCTCCTAAAATGTGGAGTGTTTGTAAAGAAATGTGTACAATTCCTACATTTTCTATCAGATATTTTTGTTCAACCCTTCAAATTAAATTTTACAATCTGCACTTGAATTCTGTTGTAGAGGTTTCATTTCAAATCCAATGTGGTGGCATGCAGAGCCCAACTCGCGAAAATTGTGTCACTGTCCAAATATTTCTGGCCCTAACTGTATATCGTTTGGCATTGTTGCCAAAAAGTTCAATTTTGTTTTCATCTGACCAGAGCACCTTCTTCCACATGTTTGGTGTGTCTCCCAGGTGGCTTGTTGCAAATGTTAAACGACACTTTTTAGGGATAACTTTGAGAAATGGCTTTCTTGACACTCTTCCATAAAGGCCAGATTTGTGCAGTGTACGACTGATTCTTGTCCTATGGACAGACTATCCCACCTCAGCTGTAGATCTCTGCCGTTCATCCAGAGTGATCATGGGCCTGCCTCTTGGCTGCATCTCTGATCAGTCTTCTCCTTGTTTGAGATGAAAGTTTAGAGGGACGGCCGGGTCTTTGTAGATTTTCAGTGGGATGATACTCATTCCATTTCAATATGATCGCTTGCACAGTTCTCCTTGGGATGTAGTTTTGGAAATCATTTTGTATCTAAATCCGGCTTTAAACTTCTCCACAACAGTATCACGGACCTGCCTGTTGTGTTCCTTTGTCTTCATGATGCTCTCTGTGCTTAAAACAAAACCCTGATACTATCTCAGAGCAGGTACATTTATACGGAGACTTGATTACACACAGGTGGATTATATTTATCATCATTAGGCATTTAGGACAACATTGGATCATTCAGAGATCCACAATGAACTTCTGGAGTGAGTTTGTTGCACTGAAAGTAAAGGGGCCTAATAATCTTGCACGCCCCACTTTTCAGTTTCTGAATTTCCACAAAAATGTAAAATAACCAATAAATTTCTTTCAACTTCAGAGTTGTGTTCCACTTGTTGTTGATTCTTCACCAACAATTTATATTTGGTATCTTTATGTTTGAAGCATGATATGTGGGAAAAGATTGAAAAGTTCCAGGAAGCCGAATACTTTCACAAGGCACTGTATATGTATAAACAGTATTTATATGTGAGCACACTGTATAAACTGTTTCTGTGTGTGTAACACCCCAGGTATCTGGTTGTTACAGTGATGTTGCCTTCCTTTCGGTTAGGGCGATATCATGTTTGGAGGCAAGGAGGATTTCCTCCACCAGGTAACGCACCTACATGCAACACATTCTGAATCCAGGCCAGAAGGGGGAGCTCGGAACCCGGATTCAGGTGAGCTTCCCCAGCTTTAAGTGTTCTGGTCTGGAGGAGGATTTAGTTCAGTCTGGAGAGACAGAGGAAGAGTGAGGATGGAGAGCTGAGGGGCCGTGCATGCACGAGAAAGTGGTTCAGCCTCTGAAAAGAAAGAGAGTTGGACAGAGATTGCCAGAGAGGAGCTTGTCTGGGAACATCAGCTAGGCGGAGTTGGTAAGAGAAGTGTGCAGCTGAGCAGACGTGGGAGTCTGCAGCTCCTGCAGAAAGTGGAAGATATCAGTGAGAACAGACAGTGGGGCTATGCAGCAGATGTGTGAGCTGCAGCTCCAGGAAAAGAAGGTAACCTGAAGGGTTGTATTTTAGTGAGCATCTGAGGAAAGTGCCACAGGCAGGAAGGACCTCGCATACTAGCGCGAGTAGGAAGGCTTACGGACCTCACCTGGGAAATGGATCTCCCATTGCCTCCAGGCTGGCCAGACCACATCACCACCTGTTCCTGGTACCCTGGACTGTGGCCTGCTACCACCAGTAAACCAGGTAAAGACGTTGCAACTCTGTGACCTCCATTTATTTGCCGGCATACACCATCCCTGCCCAGCACACTGGGAGCCCTGGGGACCCTGCTTCGCCTGTGGGAAGCGTCACCATCTTTGCTGCAGTAACATCACTCCAGAGGACCCATTTAAGCAGCGTCGGTCCCCTCTGATCGAGAACCACAGGTGGCGTCACAAACACAAACTCTATTACCAAACCCTTTAAAATACCTTTCCTCTTTAATTGGGCACCCAGGGCCACGGACTGGGTCGCAGTCACCATGACATCCCCTTTAAGTGCGACCGGACCCGGTACCGAGTATCCCCATTGCCCTGGTGGGCAACTCAACTTTGGCGTCACGATCAGGATGGACCGACCCATTGAAATGAGTCCTGTGCGCCATGGACTGTAATGGACTGTGTGAAATTGTTTATTGGCCACCATTATTGCACCACGAGGTGGATAAAGGAGGAAGAAGATGTGTTGCCATGGGTGGAGTGTAAGGAGGTTGCTGTCCCTGCTCCTTACCTGGAACCACTTAGTCAGACAGCTGGGTTGTCGGGGGGAAGACTTTCTATTCTGGACACTGGGGATCATGTGACGGCTGGGGCAGGGAGGAAGAGATGGAGGTGTGGTCAGAAAAGTGCAGGAGAGCAGAGCACGCGAGAGAGAGGGGACAGCTGCACAGAGAGAGGGCAGGCTGCAGCATCGCGCTTCCCATGACAGAGTGCTCCCCGTGAGGGCACTAAGGCTGGAGTGAGAGTGGGGACTTGGAAGCCTCCATAATCTGAGAAGACTCTTCCCCTGACAGTGACTCTAGTGCAGCCCTGGTGACCGCAGATCCCTGAGTATGATAAGTAACTGCCCAGTGTGTGTGTGACATTACTACAGAGAAGCTGCCAGGCTTACAGAGACTTCTGTGGCAGTGACTGACCAGATTGCTACTTCCCGGTTTCAGTTTCACTTTGAGAAGAACAGGCTGCAGAGACTTAACCCCAGAGTTTCCAGGAAACAGAGAAGAGACTTATATTCCCTGGTCTCCGCAGTATCAGTACAGAGACTGTGATTCTTAGTGAGAGACTTAACAGTGCGGAGCCCCTGATTCCTGGCTGTGCTGTAAAAGCTAAAGACTTCATCTTGTGAGTACATGAAAGCGGACTCTGCTGGTGACTGTACCCACGCTGGAATTAGGACCCTCCAGTCAGGACGTCCCTGGACTGATAAGTTAAAAGAACACTTGTTAACCCTTTTGTTTTCGCTTAACTGTTTACTGTTTGATTTATCTCTATTATCCCCCTGTTTAATCCCTGCGAGGAGAATCTTACTCCTGTTAATAAATTCCCCTCAACAGTTGGTCTGTCTGTTCTGTGGTGACATACTCTACCCTGCACTCTATTACAGGAGCACAAGAACCAGCGCGAAAGCTGGATGCACCCCCTACAGAGACTGAAATGCCAACTAAACATGTCCGTCACCAGGACGGATCCACCCTGGAGATGGTCGGCGGGAAAGTGAGAGGAAGGAGAAGGGAGAAGACGCGGGAAAGCGTGGCCGCAGCATGCCTGCATGCTACCCAGAAGAAGCGATGGCGGACAGCAGTGGAAGGCCGCCGGGACCTGCCGACACCAGAGAGGATATCCCAGAGCAACAACAAGAAACACCGGACCTGATTAATATCTTGGATCCAGAGCTCCTCGGCACAGAGATGGAAAAGCTGGCCCGACGACTCCTGCGGACCCAGATGACAGTGGTGGCCGCATGGAAAGAGTCCCTGATCCGGAGGATGATGACTGCAGCCTCAGACCTCGCTACCAGCGCTCACAGCCCCAGCGGAGCCAGAGGGAGCAGCGCTACTGCAGGAGATGGCACCGACGAGAGACCCGGAGCCTGCACATTTAACCCCAGCGGAGCCGGAAAGCAAGACACTGTTGGAGGAGATGGCAGTGCTGCAGCACCAGGCCCTGCAATCAGCAATCCTGACCCCAGCGGAGGCAGAAAAGGGCACCGGCGAGACAGGTACGCAAACTGGACTAGTAGATGAGGAAACCCTGGTGGGACCCCTAGAACCCCTGCCAACCTTAACACCTGGCCAGGTAGTCACTGTTACAGTAACCTGGGACGCATGATAGACCTGAATGATTTAACGAACCCAGTACCTGAACCATGGCCCCTGAAGGCATTTAGGCCAAAAGAAGCCATTCTTTGGAAGCACCCTAAAACTGTCCTGATGGGATTCCCAGTAGAGGCCCAAGCAACAGCTAACAATGTGAGAATAGAAAAAGAAGGACATTGCAGACAACAGATGTTAAAACTTGCAGCAGAGGAAAAGGAACGCAGAGCTAAGGCTGCTTTCACACATCAATTTTTTTGTTTCAGGCTAAATGCGGCAAATTTGCCAAAAAACGGATCCGGCGTAAATTGTGAAAAACTGATGCACTGATCCGGTTTATAGCTGGATCCAGCTCTCTTTACTGCGCATGGATTTTTGGAGAGAGAGAGAAAGAGAAAGAAAAAGAGAAAGAGAGAGAGAGAAAGAGAGAGAGAGAGATTTTTTTCCCATGCCAGAATCAAAAACAGAGCTTCTGGGCATGCTCAATGTGTTAGAAACGGATTCGGTAGCCGGAAACGTTCATTCACACATCCGTTCCATGCATTTATTGCCGGAAACGTCCTTTCAGGCTTTTTCGACGGACACAAAAAACATTGCAGTGAACGTTTTTTGTGTCCGGCAAAAAAGCCTGAAGGGACGGATCCGGCACAAAACGGATGAAACGCATGTCCTTCAGGCACAATCCGGCGCTAATACAACTCTATGGGAAAAAAACGGATACAGCATAAGAAAAAAACGGATCCGGATTGTGCCTGAAACTGCCGGATTGTGCCTGAAAGAAAAAACCTGATGTGTGAAAGCAGCCTAAGTGGGAAGCAATGGAGGAAAGGAACATCTTAGGTAATACCAGGTCCCGCAAAGCTAGACCAGAGGATATTAAAATCTGGAACTGTTGTGACCTTTAATTTGGACAGAGGATGGGGTTTCATTAAAGAACATGGTGGAAGAACTGAACTATTTGTTAACTGTAGAGACGTTGAGTCACATCTCTTAAGAGGACTCCCTGACCGTGACCTGTACCCAGGAGATAAAGTGACCTTTACCGGGCACCGTGCTGAAAGGGGATAATATGCCCTACATGTTAAAAGGTAAACTGGACAACATACTAAAACCCGTGTAGCCACTGAAAGTGGAATGCAAACCCAGACTACACAAACCCCTGATGACAGACAGTTTCCTATGGAGTCACCTGTTGACACCTACACCAAAGAACTTCCCCGGTCAAGAAGCTGTGGACACCAGGACCTGCCCTGGAAGAACAAGTAATGAGATGTTCACCTGCTTGAAAATGTTGATAATGTTGTTGATTATGTTCCGTTGATGTTTTCTTACAGTTTAAAAGGACAGTAGGGTATGGACAGTGCTTACCTAAGAACTTTTCCTGTATATAGTTGGCACCTCTTTAAGTGCCCCTTATTGGTTTTACCACGCGCCGGACATGTGCGTGTATATACCTGTTGTTTTCAGACAACCTGCCAAAGGGCAATGTTACGGGTTAAGATGGATTCCCGCATATCAGTGTTATTATTGATACACAGGGACACCTTGTTATTTAAATGTTGCACTTAATTTGTAAAAAGTTTGCACTTTTCACCTGTGTGCACTTATGTAAATATTTTACGTAACATTCAAGAAACCATACCTCCCATAAAGGGAAGCTTAAGTTTTTCACCAGTTAACCTGTTGACTAGTGATGAGCGAATATACTCGTTACTTGAGAATTCCCAAGCACGCTTGGATGTCCTCCGAGTATTTTTTAGGGCTCGGAGATTTAGTTTTCATTGCCGCAGCTGAATGATTTACATCTGTTAGCCAGCATAAATACATATGGGGGTTGCCTGGTTGCTAGGGAATCCCCACATGTAATCAAGCTGGCTAAGAGATGTAAATCATTCAGCTGAGGTGAGGAAAACTAAATCTCCGAGTACTAAAAAATACTCGGAGGTCACCCGAGCGTGCTCAGGAAGTCTCGAGTAACGAGTATATTCGCTCATCACTACTGTTGATATGCATGCCTAAAAATATTTTGCATCTTTAACCTGTACTGTTGTTTTTCTTTTCCCAGTTCGGGAGTACTGGCGTTAACGGGGGGAGTGTAACACCCTAGGCAGTCAGTTGTCACAGTGATGTTGCCTTCCTTTCGGGGAGGGCGATATCATGCTTGGAGGCAAGGAGGATAAAGGAAATCCTTTACCAGATAATGCACCTACATGCAACACATTCTGGATCCAGTCCAGAAGAGGGAGCTCTGAACCCGGATTCAGGGGAGCTTCCCCAGCTTTAAGTGTTCTTGTCTGGAGGAGGAGTTAGTTCAGTCTGGAGAGACAGAGGAAGAGTGAGGACGGAGAGCTGAGGGGCCGTGCATGCACAAGAAAGTGGTGCAGCCCCTGGAAAGAAAGAGAGTTGGACAGAGATTGCCAGAGAGGAGCTTGTCTGGGAACATCAGCTAGGCGGAGTTGGTAAGAGAAGTGTGCAGCTGAGCAGACGTGGGAGTCTGCAGCTCCTGGCAGAAAGTGGAAGATATCAGTGAGAACAGACAGTGGGGCTATGCAGCAGATGTGTGAGTTGCAGCTCCAGGAAAAGAAGATAATTAAGGTCCTCACCTGGAAGAGGGAGTCCCCATTGCCTCCAGGCCGGCCGGACCACATCACCATCTGTTTCTGGTACCCTGGACTGTGGCCTGCTACCATCAGTATACCAGGTAAAGACGTTATAACTCTGAGTCCGCCATTTTTTTGCCGGCATATACCATCCCTGCCCAGCACACCAGGAGCCCTGGGGACCCTGCTTCACCTGTGGGAAGCATCACCGTCTTTGCTGCATTAACATCACCCCAGAGGACCTATTTAAGCAGCGTCGGTCCCCTCTGACCGAGAACCACAGTGGCGTCACGAACACAGACTTAATTACCGAACCCTGTAATAGACCTTTCCCCTTTAATTGGGCGCCCAGGGCCATGGACTGTGTCGCAGCCACCGTGGCATCCCCTTTAAGTGCAACCGGACTCGGTACCGAGTATTCCCCTTACCCTGGTGGGCGACTCATGTGTATATACTTTATATATGTGCTTGTACACACTGTATGTCTCTGTATACTATATATAGTGTATGTTTCTATATGTATAAAGTATATATAATGTGTACATATCTAGTGTGTATCTGTGCTTCATATATAGTTCTGTAATTGTAGTTTCGCCATAATAGGGATTAGCAGTTTATGTCTAACTAGATGGTGGCCCGATTCTAACGCATCAGGTATTCTAGAATATGTATGTATATAGCAGCCACATAGTATATAGCACAGGCCACGACATATTCTTGAATACTCTGTGTTCTCTGACCAAGATGAGCAGAGACCACTCCTCTCTGCTTCACACCTGAACGCACTTAGTTGTACATATATTGCATAGCAAAAGTCTGCAAGGACTTCAGTCTGCAGTGTGATCCCTTAGAATTGTGTCCTTAAAAGTGTGGATTACAGTAAAATTAAAACCTGAATTGAACCTGAAGGGAACTGAAGGTAACTGGCCATTCACTATAAACAATGTTTCTGTTTGTTTTCACATTCACCCCCATAATCCTTCACTTTCTGCTACCTCCCCTGACCCCTACTCCTAGTAAGGAACTGTTCATCTCCTCTTCAATCCTCCCCATCCACCTCACCTCCTCCACAGAACTGTTCCTTAACATACAATCTTCTGTCTCCAAGCACAGACAGCCACCTCATGCCCTCTCCTGCTCCCACTTGCTAACACTTTCTCTGCTCCTTCTTACTGCTGGTGATATCTCTCCAAATCCTGGTCCTCCTCACCATATTCCCACAATCATTTCTACCTCCCATCCACGCTCTATCACAAACTTCCGTAACCTCTCTAACCTTATACCCATTCGCCCAGCCCCCACCTCCCCAGTCCCACTAACAGGAGCTCTGTGGAACGCTCGCTCTGTTTGCAACAAGCTCTCCTACATCCATGATCTCTTTGTTACTACCAAACTTTCCTTCCTCGCCATCAACGAAACCTGGCTCACCCCTTCTGACACAGTCTCCCCTGCTGCACTCTCTTACGGTGGCTTCCACCTTTCCCACACACCCCGCCCCAGCAGCAAGCATGGCGGAGGAGTTGGTTTTCTCCTGTCAGATAACTGCTCCTTCACCCCAATCCCACTGCCACCCTCTGTTACCCTCCCTTCCTTTGAGGTGCACTCTATGCGCATCTACTCCCCCACCAACCTCCAACTGGCTGTCATTTACCGCCCCCAGGGCCAGCCACCACCTTCTTTGACCACTTCACCACCTGGCTACTTCATTTCCTTTCTGCGGACATTCCCACTATCATCATGGGCGACTTCAACATCCCCATTGACACTTCCCTCTCAGCTGCCACTAAACTTCTAACTCTCACTTCCTCCTTCGGCCTCACTCAATGGTCCTCTGCAGCCACTCACAAAGACGGTCACACACTGGACCTCATCTTCACCCGCCTCTGCTCTCTATCTAACCTCTCTAACTCACCTCTTCCACTCTCTGACCACAACTTTCTCACATTCTCATCTCTCTCCACTCCATGTCTACAATCCCCACCCCACAAACTTTCACACCCTCGCAGAAATCTTAAACATCTTGACCTACATTCATTCTCTGAATCCCTCCTCCCCCTCACAGGCATAAGTTCCTTACACAATGCGGATGACGCTGCTGCTCTATATAACACCACAATAGCTGTAGCTTTGGAATCTGCTGCCCCACTTACACATACCAAAGCTCGCAAAATCAACAGATAGCCCTGGCACACCAGCCTGACCAAAGAACTGAGGCGAGCTTCCAGGGCTGCTGAGCGCAGATGGAAAAGATCCCACTCCAACGAGCACTTCATCGCATTCAAACAGTCCCTCACTACTTTCAAGACCACACTCGCCACAACTAAACAAACGTACTTCTCATCTCTCATATCCTCTCTCTCTCACAACCCTAAACAGTTATTCAACACCTTCAATTCTCTCCTCCGTCCCCCAGCACCTCCTCCCTCCCCACTTATCTCCGCTGAAGACTTTGCCTCATTTTTCAAGCAGAAGATTGATAACATTAGAGACAGTTTTGGTCAACAACCCCAGAGCCCTTCCTCCCGATTTCCCAGCCCTCCACCTCCAAAACCAACTTCTCCACCATTACAGAAGATCGACTCTCCACTCTACTCTCAAGATCGCATCTCACCACCTGTGCACTTGACCCACTCCCATCCCACCTCATCCCAAACCTCACCACAGTCTTCATCCCAACCCTAACCCATCTCTTAAACCTATCACTAACAACTGGTGTTTTCCCCTCAAGCTTCAAACATGCCTCCATCACACCTATCCTCAAAAAGCCCTCTCTTGACCCATCCTCTGTATCTAGCTATCGCCCTATATCACTTCTCCCCTATGCCTCCAAACTACTGGAACAACACATTTACCTTGAACTGTCCTCCCATCTCTCTTCTTGCTCCCTCTTTGACCGCCTACAATCTGGCTTCCGGTCACACCATTCCACCGAAACTGCCCTAACTAAAGTCACCAATGACCTCTTAACCGCCAAGAGCAAGCGACACTACTCTATCCTCCTCCTCCTCGACCTGTCGGCTGCCTTTGACACAGTGGACCATTCCCTATTATTACAAACCCTCTCATCCCTTGGCATCGCAGACTTGGCCCTATCCTGGATCTCATCATACCTAACAGACAGGACATTCAGTATCTCCCACTCACACACCACCTCCTCACCTCGCCCCTTATCTGTCGGAGTCCCACAAGGTTCAGTTCTTGGGCCCTTGCTCTTCTCCATTTACACCTTTGGCCTGGGACAGCTCATAGAATCTCATGGCTTTCAGTATCACCTCTACGCTGACGACACACAGATCTACATCTCTGGACCAGATATCACCTCCCTTCTAACCAGAATCCCTCAATGTCTGTCTGCTATTTCATCCTTCTTCTCCGCTAGATTTCTAAAACTTAACATGGACAAAACAGAATTCATCATCTTTCCCCCATCTCACGCGACCCCCCAACGAACCTATCCATTACAGTAAATGGCTGCCCACTCTCCCCAGTCCCACAAGCTCGCTGCCTCGGGGTAATCCTTGACGCTGATCTCTCCTTCAAACCACATATCCAAGCCCTTTCCACTTCCTGCCGCTTTCAACTCAAAAATATTTCACGAATCCGTTCATTCCTCAACCATGAATCTGCAAAAACCCTAGTCCATGCCCTCATCATCTCTCGCCTTGACTACTGCAACCTCCTGCTCTGTGGCCTCCCCTCTAACACTCTCGCACCCCTCCAATCTATTCTAAACTCTGCTGCCCGACTAATCCACCTGTCCCCCCGCTATTCCCCGGCCTCTCCCCTCTGTCAATCCCTTCACTGGCTGCCCAGAGACTCCACTACAAAACCCTTACCATGACGTACAAAGCCATCCACAACCTGTGTCCTCCATACATCTGTGACCTCGTCTCCCGGTACTTACCTACCCGCAACCTCCGATCCTCACAAGATCTCCTTCTCTACTCCCCTCTTATCTCCTCTTCTCACAATCGTATACAAGATTTCTCTCGCGTATCACCCCTACTCTGGAACCCTCTACCACAACACATCAGACTCTCGCCTACTATCGAAACCTTCAAAAAGAACCTGAAGACCCAACTTTTCAGACAAGCCTACAACCTGCAGTAACCACCGATCGACCAAACCGCTGCATGACCAGCTCTACCCTCACCTACTGTATTCTCACCCATCCCTTGTAGATTGTGAGCCTTCGCGGGCAGGGTCCTCATTCCTCCTGTACCAGTTATGACTTGTATTGTTTAAGATTATTGTACTTGTTTTTATTATGTATACCCCTCCTCACATGTAAAGCGCCATGGAATAAATGGCGCTATAACAATAAATAATAATAATAATAATACCCGATTCATTAATACAGGCCACGCAGTATATAACAGTGGCCACGCAGTATATAACATTGCCCACATAGTATATAACACTGGCCACGTAGTATATAGCAGCCATGCAATATATAACGCAGCCCACACAGTTTATAACTGCCCACATAGTATATAACACTGCCCACGTAGTATATAACAGCCATGTAGTATATAACGCAGCTCACACAGTATATAACACTGCCCACGTAGTACATAGCAGCCATGTAGTATATAATGCAGCCCACGCAGTATGTAACACAGCCCATGTAGTATATAGCAATGTGGGCACTATATGCGTGGTTAAAAAAGACTTAAAATAAAAAATAAACATATACTCACCTTCCGAAGGCCAATTGAAGTCCTGGTGCCTGTGTGCGGTGCACGCGGCAGCTTTCTGTCCCAGGATTGGTATGAGCGCAGGACCTGTGATGACGTCGCGGTCACATGACCGTGACGTCATGGCAGGTCCTTCTCGCATAGCATCCTTGGCAATGGAACTTGCCACTTGCACTGCCAAGGACAACGTGCCACGTCGGAGGGTGAGAATAACCTTTTTTTTTATTATTATTATTATTTGCAACATTAGATCTTTTTACTATTGATGCTGCATACGCATCATCAATAGTAAAAAGTTGGTCACACAGGGTTAATAGCTGCGTTAATGGAGTGCGTTACACCGCGGCATAACGCAGTCCATAAACACTGCCATTAACCCTGTGTGAGGGCTGACTGGAGGGGAGTATGGAGCGGACACCGACTGCGGGGAGGAAGGAGCGGCCATTTTGCCGGCGGACTGTGCCTGTCATGTGGCAATGGTCATGGACGTTTTGCCACGACCAATCAGTGACTTGGATTTCCATGGCAGACAGAGGCCGCGACCAATGAATATCCGTGACAGACAGACAGCCAGAAAGACGGAAGTGACCCTTAGACAATTATATAGTAGATGCCTGTGTTCTACATTAGGGTCTGTTCACACTGTCTTTCTTTACTGCGCCTGGTAGGTTCAGCCTGAATCCCCTATAGAACCATAGATTGTAATGACAGTGATAGAGTTCACATGAATTCCACGTGATGTTTTTTTTCTGAACGTGTCCGCCTGTTCCAACAGCCACAGTAAAGTGGACAGTTTTAGATGAATGGCTGGAGTCACACACAAAAGATAAAAAATCGGTCCATTTTACACAGACGAGAATCGCAGAAATGTTCCCTGAGCAGTGATCCGTATGTCGTCCGTGTGCAGTGCGAGGATGCAATTTTCTCGCATCTAAGCATCCGTGTGACATCCGTATGGTGTCCGTATGGCGAGATTTTCTCGCCGGCTTGCAAAATGGACATGGGCTCAAATATGGGCTCAAATATTCGTGAAAACATATATACTGTATATAGTCTATATAAATATATATACTGTATATCTACCTATACTATGTGTAGACATTTATTTTATCTATTCTATTCTAACCTGTGTGATTTTACTGTACACCGCACTGAATTGCCGGCTTTTCCATAGAACACCGCTGCGTATTTCTCGCAAGTCACACTGATGGTCCGTGTGGTGTGTGAGTTTTTCTCGCACCCATAGACTTTCATTGGCATTTCTCGGCCGATATATGGTGCAAATCGCACGTATAATACAGCCGAGAAAACAACGGATGATGGGAGCTGCCCTAGAGATTAACATTGGTCCGAGTGCTAGGCGATTTTTATCGCATAGCACTTGTCCATGTTATACGATAGTGTGACTCCGGCCTTTGTGACATAGTCAGTAATCGCTGTGTACTTGTGCAGCTTCCAGATGTTACAGCATAGTGCATGGGATTTCAAGAAATCCCATGCCCACTATGTGTGCACAGATGCCTGCGGATCACCCACGGAGACGGACAAGTGGCGCATCTTTGCAGACCGCAGCATGTCTTTCTCTTGTGGACACGTGAGCCTCCAAGATACAGCAATAAGGTGAATCCGCACGTTTCAGTGATCACATGCAGAATCACCTCTGTTCAATACACAGCAGCGCTTTGGACACAGCGAACATGCTGCCAATTCCTGACCGTGTGCACCTGGCCTAAGAAAATAAATTGGTCAATTTCAGAAAAAAAAACAAATTCATTTGACCTCTGCTGGTGTCAGTGCCGTCTGTGGCCCCGTAGGGGATTTATGTGAATCCTATTTTAGGGGGATTCAGGACTCACTGCAGAAGCGTAGTGTGAGCAGGGCTTAATATACTATTATGTGGAATAGTGCAGTCTACTATGCTATTCCGCGCTGTCCCAGTACAGCAGCCAGACACACACAGTGGCCACAAGACACTTTTTTTTGTAAATCTGTTGCACGTCGTCTTTCAGCATTTCTGCAGGGTTTTTTTCCCTATTCAAATGAATTGGACACAAAGATGCAAGTGAAAAGGCTGCACAAAAGCAGAATATTTCCTGCCAACACTGTAGATCAATCCGCAGCAAAAATGGTGGGTGCGAACTGTGTCTACAGGGTTTTTCTGAGAATGTATAATTAGCATGAAATGATAAATCTCCCGCGGCTCTAGCATTGATGCTCTGGGGGTCTCTGCCAGTCTTAACACTGGGCTGCAGTGGTCTTGTGGCTCTGGGGGGGTCTCCCAGTCTTAGCACTGGGCTGCAGTGGTTTTGTGGCTCTGGGGGGGTCTCCACCAGTCTTAACACTGGGGTGCAGGGGCCTTGTGGCTGCACCTTATATTATAGCTGCAAAATGAATAATAATAACCATCAGGGACCCCAAACCATCGGCCATGGAGCCAGAGGGGATTTAGAAGAGGAGTTTGGGGGACATGTAGGACTTTTTTAGTTGCTTTTTATTCTGCTATTTGTGAGGTAAAATGTAGAAAAAGATGGCAATTCTGCTAATGTTTTCTATTTTTTGACTGTACGGCCCCTTCACACAACCGTGTATCATGTTTTTCACGGATGCCACGTGTACCCTATTTAACCTATGGTGATGCACTCATGTCCATGTTTTCCTAGCGGGAAAGGCCTGGCTATTCACTGCCTGCGTTGAGAAACACGTGATGGTGTCTCCGCAGCTCCTCTACATGCATTTGCATATTTGGGGGCAGTGTTCTGGATCACTGCGTTGAGAAACACGTGATGGTGTCTCCGCGGTGTTGGATATTTTGGTCTCCACGAGGTCAATCATCCGTGCCTTTATAGACTTTCTACTAGGCACTGCTCCTGATAGCCAGTTTCCTACTCCACACTGATGAGGGGCAAAACCCTGAAACAGCTGTCTGTGGATGGATACCATGCTTGGCATAGGTGGTTTTCCTTTATTGGATGCTGCCCTTCCCTTGGTTGTTCCTTCCCGGGGAAAGGCCTGGCTATTCACTGCCTGCGTTGAGAAACACGTGATGGTGTCTCCGCAGCTCCTCTACATGCATTTGCATATTTGGGGGCAGTGTTCTGGATCACTGCGTTGAGAAACACGTGATGGTGTCTCCGCGGTGTTGGATGTTTTGGTCTCCATGAGGTCAATCATCCGTGCCTTTATACATGTTTTCCTAGCAGCAGAGATGAAAAGGGCCAATACAAGTCTATGGGTCTGCATATACATGCCATCCGTGAGCTGTTCGTGTGCTGCCTGTTTGCTGTACATGTGCTATACGAGTGTCATCTGTGTGCTGTACGTGTGCCCTACATGTGCTGTTCGTGTACTGTACGTGTGTTGTCCGTGTTCTGTACGTGTGCCGTGTATGTGCTGTCCGTGTTCTGCTCATGTGCCGTACATGTGCTGTCCGTGTGCTGTATGTGTGCCCTACATGTGCTGTCCGTGTGCTGTACGTGTGCTGTCCGTGTTCTGTACGTGTGCCATACATGTGCTGTCCGTGTGCTGTATGTGTGCTGTCTGTATGCTGTCCTTGTGCTGTCCATGTGCTGTCATTGTGCTGTCCTTGTGCCGTACGTGTGCTGTCCATGTGCTGTACGAGTGCAGTCTGTATGCTGTACGTGTGCCGTCCGTGTGCTGTATGAGTGCTGTCTGTGTGCTGTACGAGTGCCGTACGTGTGCTGTCCGTGTGCTGTACGTGTGCCGTACGTGTGCTGTACCAGTGCAGTCCGTGTGCTGTGTGAGTGCTGTCTGTGTGCTGTATGAGTGCGGTATGTGTGCTGTACGAGTGCCGTATGTGTGCTGTACGAGTGCCATCCCTGTGCTATACGAGTGCCATACATGTGCCGTACGTGTGCTGTACAAGTGCCGTCTGTGTGCTGTACGAGTGCCGTACGTGTGCTGTACGAGTGCCGTCCATGTTTAACATGGAAAGAATGATACGCTTTGTAATTTCATTTCCAGTATCCATACTGGAAAAACACAGATGGCACAAGGACGACACAATGATTGAAAACATGTACGTGTTTTACATGGGCATGTGAAGGGGGCCCAACAGTGTTGTTGGTGGAATATTTCAGGATTGGGAGCCCCACTTTGAATTTTTCCCAGGGCCCCATTTTGTCTAAAACCGGCCCTGTCTCTGAGGAGATCATGTTTTAGAGAAACAAACTGTGGACAGACGGGATATTTTAAGGATATGGATATCCCAGAACATAGGGATATTTGGATGCATGCTGTTCAATGGCTTGTTGCAATGTTTGCCAGAACTTGATGCCTTTTTTTCTGCAATAAAAATGTTCTTAAAGATGCATTTGCGTCGCAAACTTTTTCTTTTCAGCAACATGTTATTGGATTTTCAGCCAATCTAAATAATTAATACTTTTGGCACTTTGTGCAGTAAATAGGCCTTGTAGAGAATGTAATAAAAGTATGCAAAGCAACGCTGCCACCTGGTGTTCAGTGCTATTTCTACTTGACTGATATAACGTGTATATAATATAGGGATAGAAGATACAACTGTTCTCTTTGTGAACGGGAGAGTGCTTCCCACGTCATGTTTTCAGGATTTCCTTAGTATTGCACCTGTGGGGGCCTTGAAAACTGTAGTTTGGGAAGCACTGATTTAAAGGGTAATTCCTAACATTTAAAGAGAACCTTTTCTCAGTTTGAGCATATAATTCTGACCATACCATTGAAAAGTGGCCGCAGAGCAGAATAAAACACAGTTTTTACAGATGAGTGAGTTAATTTGAGTGTAATTGAATTTTATTTGAATATTAAAAAAAAATTTCATTTGCCAAAATACTGATTAATTGCTGCCATTTTTCTTTTCTTTTTTAATCAAATAGATTGTTATTGAATTATAAAATGCAATAAACATTTAACAATAACACATGTGTTTTTCAATCCCCCCCCAGCATTAACCCCCCTTTACCCATCCCACCCCACTTCATCCCCATCTCTCCCCCTTTCCCACTTAGACAGCTCACGTCCTTCTCTTAACATGTCTTGTAGCATTATATACTTTAGTGTAACATAATGTCCTTCACTATGAATTTATATACCATTATTTTATAGGCAAAACCTCCTCAGGCCTATTTACCCTCAATCTCCTTCTAACCCAATTCCAACCAAGGCGTCCACAATTTGTCATACAGAACCATTTTCCCTCTTTTCTGATATACAGGTCCTTCTCAAAAAATTAGCATATAGTGTTAAATTTCATTATTTACCATAATGTAATGATTACAATTAAACTTTCATATATTATAGATTCATTATCCACCAACTGAAATTTGTCAGGTCTTTTATTGTTTTAATACTGATGATTTTGGCATACAACTCCTGATAACCCAAAAAACCTGTCTCAATAAATTAGCATATTTCACCCATCCAATCAAATAAAAGTGTTTTTTAATAACAAACAAAAAAACCAACAAATAATAATGTTCAGTTATGCACTCAATACTTGGTCGGGAATCCTTTGGCAGAAATGACTGCTTCAATGCGGTGTGGCATGGAGGCAATCAGCCTGTGACACTGCTGAGATGTTATGGAGGCCCAGGATGCTTCAATAGCGGCCTTAAGCTCATCCAGAGTGTTGGGTCTTGCGTCTCTCAACTTTCTCTTCACAATATCCCACAGATTCTCTATGGGGTTCAGGTCAGGAGAGTTGGCAGGCCAATTGAGCACAGTAATACCATGGTCAGTAAACCATTTACCAGTGGTTTTGGCACTGTGAGCAGGTGCCAGGTCGTCCTGAAAAATGAAATCTTCATCTCCATAAAGCATTTCAGCCGATGGAAGCATGAAGTGCTACAAAATCTCCTGATAGCTAGCTGCATTGACCCTGCCCTTGATGAAACACAGTGGACCAACACCAGCAGCTGACATGGCACCCCACACCATCACTGACTGTGGGTACTTGACACTGGACTTCAGGCATTTCCTTCTCCCCAGTCTTCCTCTAGACTCTGGCACCTTGATTTCCGAATGACATGCAAAATTTGCTTTCATCAGAAAAAAGTACTTGGGACCACTTAGCAACAGTCCAGTGCTGCTTCTCTGTAGCCCAGGTCAGGCGCCTCTGCCGCTGTTTATGGTTCAAAAGTGGCTTTACCTGGGGAATGCGGCACCTGTAGCCCATTTCCTGCACACGCCTGTGCACGGTGGCTCTGGATGTTTCCACACCAGACTCAGTCCACTGCTTCCTCAGGTTCCCCAAGGTCTGGAATCGGTCCTTCTCCACAATCTTCCTCAGGGTCCGGTCTCCTCTTCTCGTTGTACAGCGTTTTCTGCCACATTGTTTCCTTCCAACAGACTTACCATTGAGGTGCCTTGATACAGCACTCTGGGAACAGCCTATTTGTTGAGAAATTTCTTTCTGGGTCTTACCCTCTTGCTTGAGGGTGTCAATGATGGCCTTCTTGACATCTGAGTAATGAACCAGGCAGGGAGTTTATAAAAGCCTCAGGTATCTTTTGCATGTGTTTAGAGTTAATTAGTTGATTCAGAAGATTAGGGTAATAGGTCGTTTAGAGAACCTTTTCTTGATATGCTAATTTATTGAGACAGGTTTTTTGGGTTATCAGGAGTTGTATGCCAAAATCATCAGTATTAAAACAATAAAAGACCTGACAAATTTCAGTTGGTGGATAATGAATCTATAATATATGAAAGTTTAATTGTAATCATTACATTATGGTAAATAATGAAATTTAACACTATATGCTAATTTTTTGAGAAGGACCTGTACTCCTCTTTCTAAGACTATGACCTTCCCCGCATACTTGATGTATTCTCCCCTTGAGGGAGGCTCCTCTTTCATCCAGTTTCTTGCTATGACCTTCCGAGCCATGTATAACAGTCTAGCGATTGCTATTTTCAATGTGTTATCTACAATTATCTCATCCACATATCCCAGCACGCACACCACTGGTTCCCTTGGAATTACACATCTATATGCCCCTTCTATCCGGCTGAGAACCACTAACCAGAAGACAGTCAACCTCGGACACGACCAGAGCATGTGGAACATTCCGGCATTATCATTCCTACACCTAGGGCATTCCGAATCGGGTTTCAACCCAGCTCTATATAGAACATCTGGAGACCTAAATACTCTGTGTATAACGTAAAGCTGAGAAAGTCTATATGGCTCATTCATTGATAGCTTCGGTACCCATTCTAAAACAGATTCCCATGTTTCATCCTCCAAGCGACCCAACTCTCTTTCCCATTTAGCCCTCGCCCCAAACGGATATCCCAATAAGTAAGTATGGAGCTAGTCCTTATATAAGGAAGAGATAACACCCCTCGATGTTCCCACACCGCAGATATATTCCAATACTAAGTCACTTTGGATTTTGAGGCAATCCCCCCTATTCTGAGCCAAAAAGGCATGTCGAACTTGTGCATATTGATAACCCCCGGATGTCTCGAGGCCATACTCAGACTGCAGCTGGGAAAAGGACTTCAACTCCCATCGCTCTAAAATCTGATAAACATATCTAATCCCTTTAGTCTGCCATCCTGATATACATCCCATTGCCAAAAATTCTAGTAAATTAATATTAAACCATAGTGGAGAAAACCTGGTAAGACAAGTGACCCCACGAATATGTTTGACTCTTCCCCATATTTTATATATCAAAAGCAATGTTGGATATATTTTCCCAAGCATCCCAAGGGAGCCATCCTCTAAACACTGTACCGCCGGACTTCTTTTGGCAATCTTTTCTATTAAGAGTTGTACCCCGTTGGCGGACGTCACCTGCTCCCAGCCCTTTAAAGGGACACTGTCACCTGAATTTGGAGGGAACAATCTTCAGCCATGGAGGCGGGGTTTGGGGTTTTTTGATTCACCCTTTCCTTACCCGCTGGCTGCATGCTAGCTGCAATATTGGATTGAAGTTCATTCTCTGTCCTTCATAGTACATGACTGCGCAAGGCAAGATTGCACCTTGTGCAGGCATGTACTACGGAGGACAGAGAATGAGCTTCAATCCAATATTGCAGCCAGCATGCAGCCAGCGGGTAAGGAAAGGGTGAATCAAAAACCCAAAAACCCCGCCTCCATGGCTGAAGATTGTTCCCTCCAAATTCAGGTGACAGTGTCCCTTTAAATGTTGACATTGGACCGCAAGGAAATATATCTCAGGATTAGGCAAGGCCAGACCCCCCGCATTTTTAGGCCGCTGAAGCGTCTCTAACCTAATTTGTGGGTGCTGTCTCCCCCACACCAGACTTCTAAATAATGTGTTAATCAGTTTGAATTTCCCATGTGGTGTCCAGATAGGTGAATCATGATGAACATACAATATTTAAGGCATCAGAATCATTTTGATAAGACTCTTTTTGAATTTACAACTGGGGGCTGATAACGGTGGGCATAGAGTTATTGCTTCATTAGATGCCGATAAGGCATTCGATAGTGTGGAATGGGGGTACCTACTCTTAAGGCTAAGGTAGGGGCTTGGTCTAAGTTGCATTTGTCTGTTGTGGGTCGAGTTAACCTTCTTAGATTCACTGCCGTAGACCTATCAGGCATAAAGCTGGACTGATCTGGGTGAATTAATTTAGAAACAACACCTGTTAATCGGGCCGCTAACACCCCGGCCAGTTACTTAACATCTGTAGTAAGTCGAGAGATCGAGCGATACGATTTAGGCCGTCACGGATCTTTATCTTCCTTCGGAATTACTACTACTATGGCTTCCCTCATGGCAGCTGGCAAGGTTCCCCTAAGCTTGGCCTCCTCCAATACCACGCTTAATCTGGGTATTAACACCTCTTCCATCTCTTTATATATTTCGGCAGGTAGCCCATCTACTCCTGGCGCCTTACCTCTTGCCATCGCCCTTAAAGCCCGACCTAGTTCTTCATCAGTAATAGGGCCCTCCAAACTTTCCCTATCCTCCTCACTCAGTCTAGGCAGGGCGATGCCCTCTAAAAATGCCATATTGTCTCCCTCCGATGGGACCACACCAGAGGAGTACAGATTCGCATAGAATTCCATAAAGACTAAAATCTCAGAGGCCTCCGATACTTTCATACCATTGTCAAGTTCCAATGAATGCACGAATGATGCACTCCTCTGAGCAGAAGCCACCAATGACAACATATGTCCAACTACCTCTCCCTCCTGGTAAAACGCCAGATGTTGGAACTCTCTCTTCCTCTCTGCCCTCTCCATTATAATTTTATCCATGCGGTTCTGGGCTTCCTTTAGCAGTTTTCCAGCCTCAGGAGTACCCAGTGTAATCAAATCATCTTCAGCAATTCTCAGCCTTTCCCTCGCGTCATTCTCCACCTGTTTTGACCGACGTTTACATCTACTAATATCCCTAAACAGCAGCCCTCTCAAAAAAGCCTTCATAGTCTCCCAAATGGTAAGTATATCCGCACTACCCTCATTAATCTCAAAGAACTCCTCTACCTCTCGCTGTATGGTCTCCAAGCTCACACTATGCAACCAGTTAGGATGAATTTTCCATTCTCTCCTTTGTCGCGCCCATGTCCCCACCGGCCTCAACTCCACCTCCAACGGATTATGATCCTAGAACGCCCGTGGCAAATACCTGACTCCTCCCACCAAAGTGTCAAACATGTTATTCCCGAGCACCATGTCTATTCTAGCGCGTCATGAGCCGGTGAGTAGCAGGAGTATCCCCCACGTGTCACACTCTCCAAAGATCAATCATACCGATCTCTCGCACATATGTTCCAAATGCCGTAGTATGACTTTCCATCCTACGCTGTATGTTTTTATTTCTATCCCAAAAATCATCGCAAATGTTATTGAGGTGTCCTATAATTAAAAGCGGCAACGGATCTCCCCGTCCAATCAATTCCAAAACTTCTCTAATTTGTTTGCTAGAATAGGGGGAGGGATGTACATAGCCATCACATACATCAAAACCCCAGTCTACATTTCACTATCACATATTGCCCTTCCACATCAACATACACCTTCACCTCTTCATAACGCACACCTGTTGGGACCAGCACCGATACTCCTCTTGCGTACGTAGAGAAAGTGGAGTGATATGACCTCTGCAGCCATCTCCTACTCAAGACATCGACCCTCTCACGTACCAAGTGCGTTTCAAACAGACATATCAAGGAGGCCCTTTGATCACGAGCATATTGAAGAACCACCGCTCTTCTGGTCTTGTCCGTTAGGCCTTTAACAGTCCAACTTAGTATTTTAATGCGTTTCCCCATCATGTCGCAGAATAGTGATCCAAGAATCCTTACTCCCTAACCTGAGCTGTCTAGCCCCCCTCTACCCCCCTTGAACTCTCCCCTCCCATCCCAACCCTCCCTCCCCCCAAACTATCACATTTTTCCTCTCAACAAGAGGGGGGCTCCAAGGCCCGTTTGAGACACTCTCACCTAAGTTATCACCACCCTCTGGCTCCCACCAACAGCACCACAGCTCCTTACATTAATTAATAACATCAAAACATGCAAAAAAGTAGAGAAATTACAAAAGCAATATTTGCAGAACACCCTATCAGCATCCCCCACCTCCTCTATATTATCCAACTCAAACTCTGTCTGGCCCATTAATCAACCTGGCCATACTCCACTCTTCCAAGGTTTGAAAGAGCTATAGGCAGAAAATAAACATAAAAAGAAGCCCAATTCTCTTCTATCAAAAGTGAAGCAATAACCACCCATGTTGCCACAGAAAGTCAGTCTCCTGCAGCCTGCAGTTTCTTGGCATTAATATCAATCCACTGAGTAGAGTCCTCTGGCGTCATGAAGAAGTGTGCTTTATTGAAGGCGACCACTCTCAACCTCGCAGGGAAAAGCATGGAATATTGCACCCCCAGTTCTCTCAATCGCCTCTTGATGCCAGTAAACTGCATTCTCTGTTTCTGGACCGCAGCAGAGTAGTCCGGATAAATGGAAATCCTCTGTCCTCCAGCAGTGAAGTCCTCCATTTCTCTGGCCTTCCTAAGTATAATGTCTCTGTCTCTGTAGTTTAATATTTTAGCCAGCATAGTACGGGGGTTAGCTCCATGGGGGGGCTGCGGTGGCACTCTGTGTGCTCTTTCCACGGCAAAGACCTTTGTCAGAGCTTCAGGCTGCCATTTTTCTAAACCTTATTGGACCATTAAAAGGTTAAAAAATCATTATACTCACCTTACTGCTTACCTCTTTGGCTATTCCTTTACTCACCACTACCCGATTGGTCCTCACTGCATCTCCCGATCCCCTTCCAGTTGCACTTCAATCATTGAGCCTCTTGCGATGTGCCGGACTTTCGGGTGTCCTGGCACACAAATAGGTTCTCTGCACAGGCACACAGGAGATCAACAGTGCATGACTGTTGACCTCACTTGCACCTGCACAGACCACTTCTGATTAAGCAGAGCAGAGTTCTGTATCATTACAAATACTTCCAGATCTCATCTAAGGGTATGTTTCAACGTTCAGGAAACACTGCATTTTTTATGCTGCGTTGAGCCGCAGCGTTAAAAACGCAGCGTCCAGATGTTACAGCATAGTGGAGGGGATTTAATGAAATCCTGTCTCCACTATGCATTAAAAGACGCATGCAGCATACCCGCGGAAACAGACATGCGGCGCGTCTTTTAAGAAAGCGGCATGTCCTTACATTGCTGAAACGACGCAAGGACAACGCAGGTGACCTGCCAGTGACCTCAGGTGCAGATTTGGTCAGGATTTTACCTGAGTAAAATCCTGAACAAATCCTGATGCAATCCTGAACGTGGACACATACCCTTACAGTATCTCATCCTGTCCCCATATTGGCGGTCATGAGATCCCTAAGTGTTTGTAATGATACATAGCTCAGCTATGCTGTATCTCTACACAGTAGCTGCAGAGATCATTGAGGAGAAGAGGGCATGTTTTTTTCTCCCCTAAATGATGTCTGCTGCTTATGATTGAAGAGAGTTATTCACTGCACTCTTTATCCAAAGATGAAATAAATTACCATATAAGCCGACCTGAGTATATGCCGAGGCACCTAATTTTGAGCCCGAAAAACGTATTGACTCGAGTATAAGCTGACTATACATTGTCCCCTCATCCCCATCCTGGTAAACATTGTCCCCTCATCCCCATCCTGGTAAGCACGGCCTCTTCATCCCTATCCTGGTATACAGTACATGGTTTCTCATCCCTATCCTGATATGCATGGCCTCCTCATTCCTATCGTGGTATGCATGGTTCCTCATCCCTATCCTGGTATGCATGGCTCCTCAACCCAATCCTGGTCTGCATGGTTGCTCAGCCCCATCCTTGTATGCACGGCCTACTCATTCTCTTCGTTGTATGCATGGCCCCTTCATCCCCATTCCTGTATGCATGGCGATCTCATCCCTATCCTAGTATGCACGGCCATCTCATCCCTATCCTGGTGTGCATGGTTCCTCATCCCTATCCTGGTACGCATGTGAGTCGCCCGCCAGTCCAGTACTTAAAGTGGGATGTTACGGTGGCGGCGACCCGGTACATGGCCCTGGGCACCCATGTAAAAGAGAATGTCTTTAAAGGATTTTGCATAAAGCTTGTGTTCGTGACGCCACCTGTGGTATTTGGTCAGAGGGGACAGACGCTGCTTAAAGGGATCCACTGTGGTGATGTTATGGCAGCTAAGATGGTATAACTTCCCACAGGTGAAGTAGGTCCCCAGGGATGGCGGTGATGAGATTAGGATGGTGAGTGGTGCAATAAAGAACGGAAGACACAGGTTTGCAGTCTCTATACCTGGCTTACTGAAGACTTCAGGCAGCCACAGTCCAGGGCACCAGATCACAGGTACAGGCAGGGTCCAGCCGGCTTGGAAGCTAATTCAGAGTCCCCTCTACCAGGTGGAGTTAGAAGCCACACGTCTTTCTGCTTCAGACTGGACTGGTCCAGTCTGCTGTCTGGCACTAACTGTCTGGAAATAACTCTCCTCTCTGTCTCTCAACTGACTGACTTTCCCTCCAGACCAGAGTATACAGTGAAGTCCATATATATTTGGAAAGAGACAACATTTTGGTTATAGACATTACCACAATTAATTTTAACCCCTTCCCAACCTGTGACGCAGCGTATGCATCATGAAAGTCGGTGCCAATCCGACCTGTGACACATATGCTGTGTCACAGAATGATCGCGTCCCTGCAGGTCGGGTGAAAGGGTTAACTCCAATTTCACCAGACCTACAGGAACAGGGGGAGTGGTACTTCAGCCCAGGGGGGGGTGGCTCTCCCCCCCCCTCCGTGGCTACGATCGCTCTGATTGGCTGTTGAAAGTGAAACAGCCAATCAGAGCAATGGTAATATTTCGGCAATGAAAATTGATGAAATATTGCAATCCAGCCATGGCCGATGCTGCAATATCATCGGTCATGGCTGGAGACCACAATCTGAACCCCCCCCACCGACTGACAGCGGCGATCTCCTACCCCTCCGTTCTGTCCTCACTGCACTCCTCTCCCCTCCACCCCCGTCCAGTCCGGCGCCCCCCCGCTGTCCGATCCCACCCTCCATACTTACCGAGTCCTGGGGTCCCTCCCGGGGTCCGTCCGGATACCAGGATGAAGGCCGCCATCTTGCAAAATGGCGGGCGCATGCGCAGTGCGCCCGCCGGATTCGTTCATTCATTTTGATCACTGTGACACATCCTAAATAGTAAATAGCCCCCCCTTTATCGCCTCCATAGGTAGGGAACATTATAAAATAAAGAAATTATATATTTTTTTTCCACTAGGATTAGGGTTAGAACTTGGGTTAGGATTAGAACTATGGTTAGGGTTAGGGCTAGAATTATGGTTAGGGTTAGGGCCAGGCTTTCACACTTGCGTCGATACGGCTCCGTCGCTAAGCGTAGGCGTGACGTACCGACACACGTGAAATTTGTGCACGTGGGCAGCGGATTTAGTCTTTCAACACATCCGCTGTCCATTCTGAAGTCCGGGGAGGAGGGGGCGTAATTCCGGCCGCGCATGCGCAGTAGAAAATGGTGGATGCGACGTACGAAAAAATGTTCCCTTGAACGTTTTTTCGTGACGACGGTCCGCCAAAACACGACAGATCCAGTGCACGACGGACGCGAAGTGTGGCCATACGTCGCTATCTGTCTTCAATACAAGTCTATGGGAAAAAAACGCATCCTGCGGGCACATTTGCAGGATCCGTTTTTTCCCCAAAACAACGGATCGCGACGTATGTCACACGACGCAAGTGTGAAAGAAGCCTTAGGGTTGGAACTAGGGTTAGGGTTGCAATTAGGGTTAAGGTTAGAATTAGGGTAATGGTTAGAATTAGGGTTAGAATTAGAGTAGGGTTAGTATTAGAGTTAGGGTTGGAATTAGGGTATGTTCACACGGTGCGGATTTGGCTGCGGATTCGCAGCAGTTTTCCGTGCGGTGTACAGAACCATGTCAACCTATGGAAAAGCAAATCTGCTGTGCTCATGGTGCGGAAAATACGGTGCGGAAACGCTGAGTTGTATTTTCTGCAGCATGTTAATTCTTTGTGCGGATTCCGCAGCGTTTTACACTTGCTCCTCAATAGGAATCCGAAGATGCAAAACCGCAGAAGAAATCTGTAAAAAAAAACACAGGAAATCCGCAGTAAATCCACAGGTAAAATGCAGTGCGTTTTACCTGCGGATTTTTCAAAAACGGTGCTGAAAAATCCACACTCGAATCCGCAACGTGGGCACATAGCCTTAGGGTTAGGGTTGGAATTAGAGTTATGGTTGGGATTAGGGCTGGGCTTGGAATTAGGGATGATTAGGGTTAGCGGTGTGTTGGAGGTTACGGTTAGGCTTGTGGTTAGGGTTATGGTTAGGATTAGGGGTGTGTTGGGGTTAGTGTTTGAGTTAGAATTGAGGGGTTTTCACTGTTTAGGCACATCAGGGGGTCCCAAACACGACATGGCGCCACCATTGATTTCAGCCAATCTTGCGTTCAAAAAGTCAAATGGTGCTCCCTCCTTTCCGAGCCCCGACGTGCGCCTAAACAGTGGTTTACCCCCACATATGGGGTATCACCGTACTCAGGACAAACTGGACAACAACAATTGAGATCTAATTTCTCGGGTTACCCTTGTGAAAATAAAAAATTGCGGACTAAAAAATCATTTTTGAGGAAAAAAAAAAAATTTTTATTTTTACGGCTCTACGTTATAAACTTCTGTGAAGCACTTGGGGGTTCAAAGTACTCAACGCACATCTAAATAAGTTCCTTGGGGGGTCTAGTTTCCAAATTTGATACACTTGTGGGGGGTTTCTTCTGTTTAGGCACATCAGGGGCTCTGCAAATGCAACGTGACACCTGCAGACCATTCCATCAAAGTCGGCATTTCAAAACATCACTACTTCACTTCCGAGCCCTGACGTGTGCCCAAAAAGTGGTTTACCCCCACATATGGGGTATCGGTGTACTCAGAACAAACTGGACAACAAATTTTGGGGTCCAATTTCTCCTGTTACCCTTGTGAAAATAAAAAATAGTGGACTAAAAAATCATTTTTGAGGACAAAAAAGATTTTTTATTTTCACGGCTCTACGTTATAAACTTCTGTGAAGCACTTGGGGGTTCAAAGTGCTCACCACACATCTAGATAAGTTCCTTGGGGGTCTACTTTCCAAAATGGGGTCACTTGTGGTGGGTTTCTACTGTTTAGGCACACAGGGGCTCTGCAAACGCAGTGTGACACCTGCAGAGCATTCCATCAAAGTCTGCATTTCAAAACGTCACTACTTCCCTTCTGAGCCCCTACGTGTGCCCAAACAGTGGTTTACCCCCATATATGGGGTATCAGCATACTCAGGACAAACTAGACAACAACAATTGGGGTCCAATTTGTCCTTTTACCCTTGTGAAAATAAAAAATTGAGGGCTAAAAATCATTTTTGAGGAAAGAAAAATTATTTTTTATTTTCATGGCTCTGCGTTATAAACTTGAAATTGCCCAACAAATTTAAGGATCCATTTTATCCTGTTGCTCATGTGAAAATGAAAAAATTGAGGCTAAAAGAATTTTTTTGTGAAAAAAAGTACTTTTTCATATTTTACAGATCAATTTGTGAAGCACCTGGGGTTCTAAGTGCTCACTATGCAGCTAGATAAGTTCCTTAGTGGGCCTAGTTTCCAAAATGGGATCACTTGTGGGGAAGCTCCAATCTTTAGGCACACAGGGGCTCTCCAAACGCGACATGGTATCCGCTAAAGAGTGGAGCCAATTTTTCATTCAAAAAGTCAAATGGCGCTCCTTCCCTTCAGAGCCCTGTCGTGCGCCCAGACAGTGGTTCCCCCCACATATCGGATATCAGCGTACTCAGGACAAATTGGACAACAACCTTTGGGGTCCAGTTTCTCCTTTTACCCTTGGGAAAATAAAAAAATTGTGGCTTAAAGATCATTTTGTGACTAAAATGTTAGATGTTAATTTTTTCCTTCCATGTTGCTTCTGCTGCTGTGAAACACTTAAAGGGTTAATAAACTTCTTGAATGTGGTTTTGTGCACCTTGAGGGGTGCAGTTTTTAGAATGGTGTCACTTTTGGGTATTTTCAGCCATATAGACCCCTCAAACTGACTTCAAATGTGAGATGGTCCCTAAAAAAATGGTTTTGTAAATTTTGTTGTAAAATTGAGAAATTGCTGGTCAAATTTTAACCCTTATAACTTCTTAGCAAAAGAAAATTTTGTTTCCAGAATTGTGATGATGGAAAGTAGACATGTGTGAAATGTTATTTATTAACTATTTTGTGTCACATACCTCTCTGGTTTAACAGAATAAAAATTCAAAATTTGAAAATTTTCAAAATTGTCGCCAAATTTCTGTTTTTTTCACAAGTAAACGCAAAAATTATCGACCTATATTTACTACTAACATGAAGCCCAATATGTCACGAAAAAACTGTCTCAGAATCGCTAGGATCCGTTGAAGCATTCTTGAGTTATTACCTCATAAAGGGACATTGGTCAGAATTGCAAAAAATGGCCAGGTCATTAAGGTCAAAATAGGCTGGGTCATGAATGGGTTAAAATCGATAGTGCAATTTAAAGCACACCACATACAATACTTTCTGAATTGTTTAGGTCGCTTTTTTTAAAAAAAAGCAGCAAATCACTCTGTTGAATGCTTTTCCCACAATTATGGCAAAAAGTTTTGGGACTGACACAAATTTTGGTTTTCATAGGTTTGTTGTTTTAGGTCTTTTTGTCAAATCTTTCTATTGTTGCTGATATGCAATTACAAGCATTTCATAAGTTTGTAAGTTTTTAACTCTTATTGACAATTTTAATGCAAACAAGGGACACTACAGTGTTGTACTTTAATTTTCAAGACTTCTGCAATGCCCCCTAGCCACTGGATATCAGATTCTGGGACAAATCCTGACTGATGACATTCTTATCTAATCAATACTTGGAGTTTATCACAATTTCTGTGTTTTTGTTTGTCCACCTGCTTTTTCAGGACTGACCTCTGGTTTCTAACTGGACTCAAATCAAGAGTTTCCTGACCATGGACAAAAAAATTTAAATGTTTTAACAGTTTACTTCGTTATCACCTTTGCCTTGTGACAATGTCTCCACCATGCTGGAATAAGCATTAAATCATCACCAAGTTGCTCTTGGATGATGGGGAGAAGTTGCTCAATGAGGTTAAGACGATGCCATCCTTTACTCATGTCAGTGTGCTTTTATAAAATTGTGAGTCAGCCCACTTCCCTGGAGGAAACGCAACCCCACACATGAATTTTCTCAAGATGCTTTACTATTGGCATGACACAGGACTCATGGTAGGTCTCATCTTTTCTTCTCCAGACAATCATTCTTCCAAATGTCCCAAACATTCTAAAGGGGCCTTCATCAGAGAAAATACCTTTACCCCAGTCCTCTGTAGTCCAATCCCTGCACTTCCTCCAGAATGTCATTGTCATTGATGTTTTCCCTGGAACGAAGAGGCTTTTTGATGCCCATGACACCAGACCAACCTCAATAAGCCTTAGCCCTCACTGTTCATGGAGATACACTGACATCTGCTTGCTGCCATGCTTGAGCAAGCTCCGCACTGGTGTTGAACTGATCCTGTAGCTAAATCCTCTTTTGGACACAGTCTTGGTACTTAATGGACTTTCTTTGGTGCATTCTTCAAAAAGATGGGCTGAAAAACTAGGCTTATACACAAGTATATATGGTAGTTAAAATGACGTGTGGCTTGGCTTCACAGGATTACCAGTACGTCAACTTTTGGAGTCTTATCAGGCCTTGACTATAATGACAATCCATCGGCACCTCGCGACTGTGACTCAGGATGGCTGATGGACAACAAGAATGTAAACTTGGACTGCGATCCTGAAATGCTGCTGTCAGAGATTTACAACAGCATTTAAGGTTTTAACATCCAACTGCTGGTAGTTCATTTTATTTTGGTTTATCTTTAGGTTTCTGCATTTTGCGCAGGTAAGGGTGTGGCCTCTCTTCCTTCCATTTACTGACATGTCATTTGCTGTGTGTCCATGTTCGGGACCCGATCCTGCTCAGCTCTTATTCACAGAGACACAACACATGGCAAGCTTTTAATACTAGAAGTTAAGACCATCCTGAATTTGGGACCCTTTGATGTTAGTGGGATGGCTTTTTTGTTTGTTTTTTTTGTTTTTTTTTTAATAAAAAACAGTATTTACCATGTACCCACTGCTATTTATATGCACTATTGCTTTTATTATTTACTTACAGATGAGTATATGTTTATCTTGCTTCTGCTGTTAAAGGCAGATGGTGGCTGAGTAACACAGCTTGCATCTTTCAGGGCTTAGCTCCTGCATCGACTCTATACATCCCGACACCCAACTTACGCAATACATGTACGTCAGATATCGGGAAGGGGTTAAATGTACTTTCAGGTAACTCAAACTCATTTTAAACTAAGTTACATAATATGCTAATTATGCATTTTTTGCCTCCATCACCCCCCTCAACTCCCAACAAAAGAAAAAACAAAAAATAATCACTTCTACTAAATGTTTCCTTTACTGTCCCACTGCCTGCTGTCAATTGTAATCCATCTCTAGACAGCAGAGGCACAGAGAATCTACAAGAAGCAAATCCTCAGGGCTGTGAAATCATGTATGTATAGTTGTCCTGAAGAAGGAGGCGGTGTGACTGAAAAGCGTTGCCAATAAACCAGAATTCTATATTCGATCGTGGGTTTCATCTTTCCAGTAAGCACAAAATACCTCCAAAGCCCTGACAATTTATTTCCTGACACAACTGTATGGAACCTGCAGCATCTGGACTATAAGTAATTTTAGTGGTGGTTTCACACGCAACCCAATACGGTGAGAACTTTTACCTCTGTGCTACTTGAATAAGACCCTATTACGCTTTTGCCTTTTATCTAGTAACATAGTAACATAGTAACATAGTTAGTAAGGCCGAAAAAAGACATTTGTCCATCCAGTTCAGCCTATATTCCATCATAATAAATACCCAGATCTACGTCCTTCTACAGAACCTAATAATTGTATGATACAATATTGTTCTGCTCCAGGAAGACATCCAGGCCTCTCTTGAACCCCTCGACTGAGTTCGCCATCACCACCTCCTCAGGCAAGCAATTCCAGATTCTCACTGCCCTAACAGTAAAGAATCCTCTTCTATGTTGGTGGAAAAACCTTCTCTCCTCCAGACGCAAAGAATGCCCCCTTGTGCCCGTCACCTTCCTTGGTATAAACAGATCCTCAGCGAGATATTTGTATTGTCCTCTTATATACTTATGCATGGTTATTAGATCGCCCCTCAGTCGTCTTTTTTCTAGACTAAATAATCCTAATTTCGCTAATCTATCTGGGTATTGTAGTTCTCCCATCCCCTTTATTAATTTTGTTGCCCTCCTTTGTACTCTCTCTAGTTCCATTATATCCTTCCTGAGCACTGGTGCCCAAAACTGGACACAGTACTCCATGTGCGGTCTAACTAGGGATTTGTACAGAGGCAGTATAATGCTCTCATCATGTGTATCCAGACCTCTTTTAATGCACCCCATGATCCTGTTTGCCTTGGCAGCTGCTGCCTGGCACTGGCTGCTCCAGGTAAGTTTATCATTAACTAGGATCCCCAAGTCCTTCTCCCTGTCAGATTTACCCAGTGGTTTCCCGTTCAGTGTGTAATGGTGATATTGATTCCCTCTTCCCATGTGTATAACCTTACATTTATCATTGTTAAATCTAAAAATAAGACAAAAGACAAAGACAAACTGCATACAGGCGTAACAGAGTTCAGTTGAAGACAGGCAAGACATTCAACAATGGCAAAATCAGCGAGTGCTGAGAAGGGAGAGAAAACAAATTGGCATTACACAATATAACTGAGGCCGCTTTCACACTTCCTGATATTTCCGGTACCGGAAAAACCAGTACCGTCAGATGTCAGTGTCCGTGTGTGTGTAATACTTGCGGCACACGTGTGGCAACCATGTGCCACATCAGTACCATATGGACGGGTGCCAGGGAAGAAGCATTACAGTAAGCGCTGTTCCCCGCCGCCAGGTGCCTGAAGACAGCTCTCATAATTTTCCCCTGCTCTGCTAGCACTCAGTGTGAGCAGGGGAAAATGATGAGTTATATTTTAGTGAGAATAATGACTGCAGGCGGCGGATGATGGGACTATTACTCCCATCAGCCTGCCCCTGACGTCGCTAATATCAGTAACAGCAGGAGCAGCTGATGGAAGTATTCCTCAACTGCCACCTGCGCTATAACTAAATAAATCAAAAACCGGGCTTAGGTTCCCCTCTATTTTTTATAACCAGCCAGGCAAAACTCACAGCTGGGGCTGCAACCCTCAGCTGTCAACTTCACCATGGCTGGTTATCAAGAATAGAGGTGTCCCCACACAGTTTTTATATAATTTAAAAAATGGTGTGGGGTCCCCCCATTTTGACAACCTGCCTTTCTAAAGCTGACAGCTGGAGGCTGGCATTCTCAGGCTAGTAAGGGGTCATTGGCATACCACCCCAGCCTAAAAATAACAGCCCGCATACGCCCAGAAAAGGCACATCTATTAGATGCACCAATTCTAAATCTCTTTGCCCGGCTCTTCCCACTTGTCCTGTAGCGGTGGCGAGTGGGGTTCATATTTGTGAGGTTGATGTCACCTTTATATTGTCAGGTGACATCAAGCCCACAGCTTAGTAATGAAGAGACGTTTATAAAACACCTATCCATTACTAATCCTATAGCTATATGGTAAATAAACACACAGCCAGAATAAAGTCTTTTATTAGAAAACAAAACACAGTTTTGAACCTGGACAGTGCCAAGATGTGACCGTCCAGACCAAGAACCACCATGAAAAATTCTCACCGTGATCTGCTGTGAAGACACTGAGCTTGAACTGCGGTGACCTAATCACTGGCTTTTTCCCATAGTGATGCTTCCCACGATGTTGTTGAGGGCCTTTTGTGACCTCGTTGTTAAATGACCTAGGTATTAGGTCTACGCCTATCCTCATCCTTTTTCCTTTCTATTTTGGCTAACAACGCTATTGATGCTGGCAGCAATGACAATAAATTAACAAATTCATTGTGCCAGATCTTTTCCTTTACCGAAATTAAGTAATAACCTAGCAGGGAAACTGCACAGGTCATGACTTCTTTATAGCACACCTCCCCCACCCCTTTAAAACCTGAGGCTATAGGCGTCACTATTGAGTCACGCTCCCCCGCCGTCCTTCCAGGCACTCATGAAGGTGCTTCCAAACCTCCGCCACATCTGGGGCTTGAGAAGATTGACTGACAGAAGCCAGCTAGTCTGATTAGGAGGGGGTGGGAGATTTAACATACCTTTTAAGAAAATTAACAATCTAAATAACTGTGATAAGGCAGTGGGGAGTTGGGTATGCAAGGAGATGTACTCGCCACCCGATGATTTCTCTTATTGTGTTCATTTCGGCCCGAAAGGCTGACTTATGTCCAGACATCCAGCATGCATGCCGTCTGACCCAGGACCAGCAAGAGCCTCATGAAGTCGGTGGTTGACCAATCCCTGACTGACACGCTAACCTCTGTTTTACATCTTTTTCGCCCTGCTCTCCTGGTCCTCCTCTTCACAGGTGAAGGAGAAAAGATAATCTTCCTTCAAGCGATCACCACTACAAATGTCCGCGCCTCCCGACGATGTCAGCTCACCTGGCTTGGCGCCGGCCGAGTCATTGCTCCCTGCTTCCTGGTCACCGCTCATTCACGCTCCATCCAACGAACCGACAACATCTCACGGCGGGGACTCCAGACATCTCTGTAGGCCCGCCATGGCTCCATCTTCTTCCTCAGCTCATCCAAGAGGGCGTCCATCATGGAAAGGTACAGCAGTTCCCCAAGGAAAACTCCAGACATCGGATGTGGGCTTCCAGCGCTCCCCTTATTTAACCCCCGCTCCGTCTATTTACAAACATCTACATCCAATCAGGGGGTGTACACAGGGAAGAAAACTTAACCTTCTCCTGCTATGGCCCCCTGACTGGCTAGGTATATCATCACCTCTTGGGCATTCTTGTAGGTGTCTTAGCAGAATTGGTGGGAAAGATACTTTCCGACCATGTAACCCCTTCAGAAGAAGGACACCTAAGTCAAGGAGGTAATGCCAGGTGTTCCCCTCCTGAAGGTCCAGGAATGGATGGCAAGTTACAGAGCACAGACATTTCACCTGCTACAAAAATATAGTATTTATGTGTTGCCATATCCTGATGGCCCATACACACCCAGAGGCCATTGTCAGACCTCTGGAGCCATTTGCACACTCATGCTCAGTAATCAATAAAAAGGTGCCCTTATCATAAGAAGGTCTTGGATAGCACTTCAATACAATAGATACATCACCTTCCAGTGCCCCCACAAGAAGCTGGGCGAAACACTCAATGGGTTGAGAGATGCAGTTCCTAACACATTGCTGTAGAGAAAGATTCATTTTATAACGTATTACTACCCATACATGAATATTACTATACTGCACCTACATTGTACTTGGAACTTAGGAAGACTTAAATAATGGTGGTAAATTGAATTTCATTTATTTAGTTGACTGGTACCTTCATTCAGCTATATTATGTCACGTTTGTCTGATCAGGCTTAGTCCATGTCACTTTCTGATGAAACACCTATTTTTTATGTTTTTTTTATTCAACATACCGTAATTATTTAAGGATCTTTGAGTTCACTTCTTTGATTCTGTGGCATTTTTTATATCTCCTTCGACTATGACGATGAACCTCAAGATCATGCTGCGAGAGGCCGATGGGCCGATGAGGGAGTGCTCATCCTCTGTCACACTTCAGATGCTATTGTCATTATTCTGCTTGACAAAGGTCTTCGGACCGAAACGTTGCCGCAGGAGGCAGAATATATTTGTGAGCTGCTTTTCACTATCCGGTGTGGCGCTGTCCCTTTCTTCAGTTTGGATTTGGATGTTCTATCCGGGATGGACCCCCTGGTGAGGACGTGCGCCTCAGTGTCCACAGAGACTACATGATTATAGAATGCGGCTTTACTGCTTTCTTTGAAACTTGCTATTGTCATTATTGACTGCGGAATCTGAGGTGTAAAGCTGCTGGGATCAGAACTAGTTATGGTCATGGCAACTGCAATAAGAGCTTCTACTGGAGATGGAACGGGCACCATCTTAATCATGTATGGGCACTTCATGATGCAGCAAGATACCTGCCACCAGAAACATCACATGTGTTAAGGGTTTTCCAATAAAAGGTGTTGGAAAACCCAACTGAAAACATTGCGGAAAATGGTACCAAACGTCTCAATCCAGCCTTAGGTAATTCTTACCACATCAAGATCTTTTCATACATCCTTATTAGATGTACAATATTGCTGGCAATGTCTATTAAGAAGTGAAGACCAGAGCATGGAGGACAAAGCCAGAATATTCAAGTCAACATTTAATTGTATGCAGTTTCCAGGAGTGAACAGGAGGCGCCACACTCTCTGCAGGGCAAGGATGAAATACATTCAGTGTAATTCCAGTAACATGTACATTAATATCAGTACCAATAACAGCGAATGCGGATTGAATTGTGAAGTAAAAACATTTTTTTGCCATCACATTAGCTGCAAACAATACAAAGTGCATAGCAAAAATATATTCTCAGAATTAATTGCACCACATTAAGCTTTAAAATGTCTTCAGAAAAAATACATTTGCTCAAAAACAGAAATATTTCCTGTGTACTTTGGGCAGTAGTTATATATTAGTGGGAATTGTGCTTCCGCGTCCTCAGAAAACTGGTGCTGACTTTTCCTGGCTGCAAAGTACAAAAACAAAAAGTATTAGACACAATGTACAATAACTCCAGGCACCAATAAAAGTAAGTGACCCAATTCTAAAAAAGGACAAAAACAGAAACTTCTCTCGTAAGAGTTATAAGAGTGGAATAAAACTTTTTTTTTTTCTTAATTTCGCCCCTCCATAGTGGAGATATATTTAGTTAAGTGAAAGTGGGTGTTTAAAAACACTGGAGGGGTGCACTTCTTCTCCCTCTAGGGAACTGCCATCTGACAACTTTGGTAAAGTCCAAGTGGGTGTCAACTCTTTAGGTGACAAATACTTTGTTGCAAAGATATTAGCAGTCAGAGGTCAAATAAAAGAAAAAGTTTTATATCGCTCCGCAGCCAATATTACATTGTGTGTCTAGTTCACAGTTAAAAATTTGATGAAAGGTTCACTGACCATCCTGCAGCACAATCCGTGCCACCGATCGGTAAACTTACACCAGTCAGCAGTTGTTTAAATGCCTGTTTACACTGGCAGACCAAATGAAATGAGGCACACTATGTGATCTATACTAGATTGCACAGTACAAAGCGAGTACTGTTTACACAGGAGGAGGTACCACCGAGAACCATGATTCACTCAACCATTTCACCTGATGAATGAGTATTTTTCTCCTTCCAGTATATGGCCGCGGCTCACTACACCCAGAAGTGTAGCCAGAGACCAGAATGTTCATGTACCTACATTGAGTGTGACCTGCACTGATTCTGAGAGTGTCGCTGGGCTCCTCCAGCATCAGTGCGCAGGCGCTGTAACAGGAACGAGGATTTGTGTTTACGGAGCTCTCTATGTACCCTTATTTGCATATGGATTAAAAGTTAATTTTTCAGTAAAATGTACAGTACAGACCAAAAGTTTGGAAACACCTTCTCATTTAAAGATTTTTCTGTATTTTCATGACACCTGGGGTGTGTTTAGGGTCATTGTCCTGTTGAAAAATAAATGATGGTCCAACTAAACGCAAACCGGATGGAATAGCATGCCGCTGCAAGATGATGTGGTAGCCATGCCGGTTCAGTATGCCTTCAATTTTGAATAAATCCCCAACAGTGTCACCAGCAAAGCACCCCCACACTTCACACCTCCTCCTCCATGCTTCATGGTGGGAACCAGGCATGTAGAGTCCATACGTTCACCTTTTATGCGTCGCACAAAGACACGGTGGTTGGAACCAAAGATCTCAAATTTGGACTCAGACCAAAGCACAGATTTCCACTGGTCTAATGTCCATGCCTTGTGTTCTTTAGCCCAAACAAGTCTCTTCTGCTTGTTGCCTGTCCTTAGCAGTGGTTTCCTAGCAGCTATTTTACCATAAAGGCCCCTTAACGGTTGTTATAGAGATGTGTCTGCTGCTAGAAGTGTAGTTGTTGTAGAGATGTGTCTGTTGCTCTGTGTGGCATTGACCTGGTCTCTAATCTGAGCTGCTGTTAACCTGCGATTTCTGAGGCTGGTGACTCGGATAAACTTATCCTCAGAAGCAGAGGTGACTCTTGGTCTTCATTTCCTGGGGCGGTCCTCATGTGAGACAGTTTATTTGTAGCACTTGATGTTTTTTGCCACTGCTCTTGGGGACACTTTCAAAGTTTTCCCAATTTTTCGGACTGACTGACCTTCATTTTTTAAAATGATGGCCATTCGTTTTTCTTTACTTAGCTGCTTTTTTGTTGCCATGATACACATTCTAACAGTCTATTCAGTAGGACTATCAGCTGTGTATCCACCAGACTTCTGCACAACACAACTGATGGTCCCAAACCCATTTATAAGGCAAGAAATCCCACTTATTAAACCTGACAGGGCACACCTGTGAAGTGAAAAAAATTCCCAGCGACCTCTTGAAGCTCATCAAGAGAATGCCAAGAGTATGCAAATAAGTCATCAAAGCAAAAGGTGCCTACTTTTTAAAAACCTAGAATATAAGACATAATTTCAGTTGTTTCACACTTTTTTGTTAAGTATATAATTCCACATGTGTTAATTCATAGTTTTGATACAATTTTCATAGTCATGATAATACAGAAAAATCTTTAAATGAGAAGGTGTGTCCAAACTTTTGGTCTGTACTGTACGTTACTGGTATGATTCTTTTAAGAGCTGTGTTCCCTATATAAACATTTAAGCAGCTGAAATTGCTGTTTGGGGTGTGATTGTGCCCCTTTACGACTCCCATAAACTTAGTATAAAAGTTGTTCAAATCTACTGACTTTGGTGGGATCTGACGACCATATATCGAGAGCAAAAAAAAAGGATCGGGACATTCGAAATTTCAACACCTCAACCTTCTGTTTTCAGGGAAGCTTACAAGCTGTCAAGAGATATCTGGTAGTGGCATTCTTCTCTCTCCCCATTGACAACACATGGATGTCAGTCACTGCTTCTGTGTATGGTGGAGTTGGGAGAGATGGCGGCCTTTCCTGTGACAGTAATATGTGTAGCCAGATTGAGTAAATCACTAGGACAGTGGAAGACAGCAGCCAATTGTGCTTAAAACCCCAGAGCCATGCCCCATGAGGGTACAGCCATGTAGCAGCGCTGCACGCCATCTATAATAGAGCTCATAAGTTATAGCATTGAGTGCGGTGCCGCTGCTACAAAGCACACATCATAAACTCCGTTTTCCGAGTTGAGTTTTTACATAATGAAAAGCAATAGAGATAAAGCGCCACTAAAGGAGACTTAGGGTACCGTCACACTATACGATTTACCTACGATCACGACCAGCGATATGACCTGGCCGTGATCGTAGGTAAATCGTAGTGTGGTCGCTGGGGAGCTGTCACACAGACAGCTCTCCAGCGACCAACTATGCCGAGGTCCCTGGGTAACCAGGGTAAACATCGGGTAACTAAGCGCAGGACCGCGCTTAGTTACCCGATGTTTACCCTGGTTACAAGCGTTAAACTAAAAAAAAAAAAACAGCACATACTTACATCTGGTGTCCGTCAGGTCCCTTGCAGTCTGCTTCCCGCACTCAGTGACTGCCGGCCGTAAAGTGAAAGTGAAAGCACAGCCGCTGTGCTTTCACTTTCACTTTACGGCCGGCAGTCACAGTGCGGGAAGCAGAGACGGCAAGGGACCTGACGGACACCAGAATGTAAGTATGTGCTGTTTGTTTTTTTTTAGTTTAACGCTTGTAACCAGGGTAAACATCGGGTAACTAAGCGCGGTCCTGCGCTTAGTTACCCGATGTTTACCCTGGTTACAAGCGAACGCATCGCTGGAACGCATCGCTAGATCGCTAGATCGGTGTCACACACACCGATCTAGCGATGACAGCGGGAGATCCAGCGATGAAAGAAAGTTCCATACGATCTGCTACGACGTACAATTCTCAGCAGGATCCCTGATCGCTGCTGCGTGTCAGACACAGCGATATCGTAACGATATCGCTGGAACGTCACGAATCGTACCGTCGTAGCGATCAAAATGTTATAGTGTGACGGTACCCTTACACTTTTTACATCTCCAGCTGTTATCAGACCATAGCAGTGATTACAAATTCACTGGTGCCCATGGAGGCAGTGGGGTCTTGTGGACCCCATTTTTCTATAACATTCTTACCTTCATTAACGAAGAAGTCAGCCATATAAAAAGCCACGTGCACGGCTTCTGCAACGTGGGAAATATCGGAAGTTTTTTTCCATTCAAATGGATTTTTTTCTGGATGCCACTGGACGCCATAAATAGGATAATGATACGCTGCAAGACACAACGTGGCAAAACTGAGGAGCGAGTTCAATAGGGTAATCAAATACAGAACTTGGCACTTGTGAAATATGTCAGAATTTTCATACAATCCAATCCATAATGTGCTATAATGTGTAATGGTGTAAAAGAATGTCCGACTTCAGGGAATGGCGCTTATACACGTCTATGGACCAATATCCTCTGGTTTTCATTCAGAGGTTTTTTCTTTTAGATTTATACAAAATCTGAGATACTAAAAAGAATGCGCCCATAGTATTGACTCTGTGCACCTCACATATCACCTACAAACGACATCAGGAGGAGACATCAGTTACTACCTTCAAATGTGGAGATAAATTCCAGAACACCGTCAGAGTTAGTGGACAAGATGTTGTAGAATTTGTGTAGCTTCTCATTAGCTGTAAAGTTCTGTAAAAACACAGAAACCAAAATAATGTTAGAATACATGAAGGGTACAAGAATTAATATTATTATTTATATAGCACCATTGATTCCATGGTTCTTTACATGAGAATGGGTTACATACAAATTACAGATATCACTTACAGTAAGCAAACTAACAATGACAGACTGATACAGAAGGGTGACGACCCTGCCCAGGCTTACATTCTACAGTATTATGGGGAAGGAGACAGTAGGTTGAGGGTTGCAGGAGCTCCGGTGTTGGTGAGGCGGTAGCTTCGGTAGTGGTGAGGAGGCAGTGGGGTCAGTGCAGGCTGTAGGCTTTCCTGAAGAGATGGGTTTTGAGGTTCCATCTGAAGGATCCGAATGTGGTTGATAGTCGGACGTGTTGGGGCAAAGAATTCCAGAGGATGAGAGATATTTGGGAGAAGTCTTGGAGGCGGTTGGGTGAGGAGAGGATAAGTGTGGAGGAGAGAAGGAGGTCTTGGAAGGACCGGAGATCACGTGAGGGAAGATATCGGGAGATTAGTTCAGAGATAAATGGAGGAGACAGGTTATGGATGGCTTTGTAGGTCAGTATTAGTAATTAGAACTGGATACGCTGAGGGAATGGGAGTCAGTGAAGAGATTTGCAGAGGGGTGAAGCGGAGGAGTAGCGAGGAGAGAGATGAATTAGTCGGGCAGCAGAGTTAAGAATGGACTGGAGAGGTGCGAGAGTGTTAGCAGGGAGGCCGCAGAAAAGAATGTTGCAGTAGTCAAGGCGGGAGATGATGAGGGCGTGCACAAGCATTTTAGTAGATTGAGAATAAGAGCTTTAGTGAATATTAGCCATTGCCTATAGAAACCAGGCAGATTTGAGCCATCCGATGCGGGTAACAACCTCACGTCGTATCCTGATCGATGTGCACACAGTTATTAGAAAGTCTTGGAAGTGGAAACTAAAAGGGGTTTACTTATCACAATTTTACATGACAAATAGGAAAGGCCATAGGAGACTTATTATCGAGAGTCCCAAGGATGGGCCGATGTTAAGGCAGGGGCAGGTGACTGTGTATTCTCTCATTTGAAAGAATCAGGTCAATTATGCAAATCACAATCTGATCACTTTGATTAGAGTGTGATTATATTGTGCTCCGATTCTCTTAGTTTACCTCAGACATCGGACTGCAGTCATCCAAGTGCAGTCCGATAGTTTCCACAGATTCACTGACTTGTATCGTGTGATCTGAATATCTGATCAAAACTCGGAAATATGGCAACTTTTTTCCTCGAACTGACTTGGTCCGAGGAAAAAAAATCTGGCATGTGAACAGCCCCATACAATAACATTGATTGGCGTGCGATCCGGTGTTTTGTTGGCTCGCACTCGGACCGAAAATAAGGTCGTCAGCACCTGCCCTTAGTCCAAGTCATAGATGACTATTGGGAGTGCAGGAAAACGTCCCCCTTGTTCTTGCGATCATAGGGGTCCCAAAGGTGGATTACCAACAAATAACAAAATTATGGCAAATCCTAATGATATGCTATTAATTTGTGATATGAGGAAACCCCTTTAAATGTAATGCTCTAGGAAAAAAAACACTTATGCCTATTGCAGGGCCTGAGCTGCTGAAGTCATTGCATCTCTGGGTAGAAGTATAACAGTGTATCAGCTTTTTGCAAGAACGTGCATTTAAAGCTCCATTCCAGAGTTTGTTTTTATTTCAGCGCTGGAGCGGTGCCACTAATGACAGTTTCCTGATCCTAGTCTTATACTTACCAGCTGCCGTCTTCATCTGTTCCTGGCGCCGCTCCGGAAATCAGAGCAATGGTCACGAGTTCTCTCAGTAATTCTATGACAGCCTCATTGTGGGTCTCATAGATTTACATTGTGGAGTGACTTCCGAATTGCCCAAACACCGGAGAGAACCGGCAGGTCACAAACTGCTGTAAATGGACTGGAGCGGCGCTGAGAACAGAAGACGACAGCGGCTGGTGAGAATAACAATAGGGGTAGGAACACCACGAATTTCTGAAATGAGAAAAAGGGTCTGCTTTTCCTCTGTGCTCCTCTGTGCCATGGGCGGCGTTGTATTTCATCTCAGCACCCTATAACATTTTATATAACTATTATCCGGTGTTCAAAGTACAGGCGCTCTGTGCAACGCGTTTTGGTCAAACATTTATGTGCACTTTCCCACCTATTTGTTTTCCTCCCAACCTCCACCCTTCTCCGGCTCCATCAACCCAGAGCTGTCATAGAAAAGGAAGGGAGGAAAGAGATGAAAACAAGCAGGTGGGAGGCTGCACTTAAATGTTTGGCCCCGCCACAGGGCACCGAGCGCCTGCACTTGGTGTGAATAGTCGTTATGTGCCAACAGACTCTGAAAAAGTAGATAAGTGTTCAGACAACATGCAGCCAAGAATGGAGCCATTTATTACAATAAAAAAATAATAATCATTTATATCCTACTGATAGGTCATAAAACACATTATGGTAAGAAAATCTCAAACATATTCCGCCATTCCTTCTTTTCTTGGTAAATAACGATCTGCTTTTGATTACAGATTTCTGGACAACTAAAAGCTACAAGCTAAGAACAAGAAATGATCAATCTAATTAACAGAGCAAGCTTAGCGAGTCATTATCTGGATAGAATGATATCTGTACCTGGATGGAGAGGCTCCACGAGTGGAAGTTTGCCGTAATAAACATGGTGGAGAGGGCTTTATATAACGTACGTGGAATGTTCCGGAATAATTTGCTACTTAATACATCTAGAAAAGAAAGAAAAAAGGTTTAGGGTAAAGAAATGTCATTTCCTTCCATTTTCATCTCAAATGCGTGAAAAGCGAGCTGGTTAAGTCTCCCATTACACCCTACCTGAAGGCAGCACCCTACAGGTGCAGCTTCAGCTATAGGTACACGGGAACATATCCGTGGCAGCCACGAACTGGCGCACATTTCACTTACAATTTATGCTCGTTTTCTGGCATACCGTATAGGAAATTTGTCACGCTCCAATTAGCCCAATTTTTTAAAAACAGTAAGATTTTTATACAAGCACCCCTTATACCAAATGTTGTGACTTTTTGGCATAGAGGAATAATAAATTCTCCCCTATGTCTCGCTCGTATGTTGCTCTCATCATGGGCAGCGTGCAGGACACCAGATCAGTATTTGACTAGTAAATTACATAAAACCCCAGATATTGCCTTTTATTACTAGAAGAAATGTGGCCACTATTTTGATTTGAAAAGTCACATAATATGTTGTATGTTTGGCATTTTCACAAGTTTCTCCCAGCTATATGGAAGGGAGTGGAGCCTGGAAGGGACGAGGGAGCGATGCTGCAGCTTGTCCAATTCATGGCGAGCTGTGCTATTCCTTATAACTCTTGATGAGGAGGTGTGATGGAGTCAGATGCTCCCGATTCATTAAGGCTACTTTCACACATCAGGCTTTTGACGTCAGGCACAATCCGAGGAATTTTGAAAAAAAAGACAAGAAGAGGACATGATTGTATGAAGATGGGAGGCGCCGGACCTGGACCGCAGCGGGACCGCCCCCCCAGGTGAGTACAATATACCTTTTTTTCTTACCTTTCATGTTACATCGGGGGCTTATCTACAGCATTACAGAATGCTGGAGATAAGCCCCTGATGCCGGTGGCCTTAAGGTACCGTCACACTAAGCGACGCTGCAGCGATACCAACAACGATGCCGATCGCTGCAGCGTCACTGTTTGGTCGCTGGAGAGCTGTCACACAGACAGCTCTCCAGCGACCAACGATCCCGAGGTCCCCGGTAACCAGGGTAAACATCGGGTTACTAAGCGCAGGGCCGCGCTTAGTAACCAGATGTTTACCCTGGTTACCATCCTAAAAAGTAAAAAAACAAACGCTACATACTTACCTACCGCTGTCTGTCCTCGGCGCTCTGCTTCTCTGGTCTGGCTGTGAGCACCGGGCAGCCGGAAAGCAGAGCGGTGACGTCACCGCTCTGCTTTCCGGCTGACCGACGCTCACAGCCAGAGCAGGAGGAGTGCAGAGCACAGCGCTGGAGGACAGACAGCGGTAGGTAAGTATGTAGTGTTTGTTTTTTTTACTTTTATGATGGTAACCAGGGTAAACATCGGGTTACTAAGCGCGGCCCTGCGCTTAGTTACCCGATGTTTACCCTGGTTACCAGCGAAGTTCTGGACTTTATTCCCCGACCAGCGACAGCACAGCAGGGGCCTGATCGCTGCTGCCTGTCACACTGGACGATATCGCTAGCGAGGACGCTGCAACGTCACGGATCGCTAGCGATATCGTCTAGTGTGACAGTACCTTTAGTTTATAGGCCATTTTTGGGGTGACAGATTCCCTTTAAAGAGAATCAGTCAGCAGGTTTTTGCTACCTCATCCGAAAGCAGCCTAATGCAGGCAAAGAGAAGTCGAATCAAACAATGCATTCGTTTACCGGGTGCAGCAGTTCTGACACAGTTTTTAGATTTGGCCATACAGCTAACTCTCCCCACACCAGGCCCAGCGCTACTCAGCACTTATCCACATTCATGTCACTTGACAAACGGTAAGGGTTTTAAATATTAGAGTTAGGACTGTCCTAATTATGGTCACCGTGGAGTGGTGGCATGGCGTTCACATTTTTGTGATAAAAAAATATGTTAATTAAGTACCATATATTATTTTCAAGCACTATGCTGCTTATTTATTTACTGCAGGGTATTTAATCAGTATGTCTATCTTTGTTTTTGTTTTTTTCAGTTCAGTGGCCAGTGTGAACGTACGCTTACACGCTGCATGCACACCAGTTTACATGCCAGTTCTTACCTTTTCTGTATATGCAATGACCAAAGACTGTGAGTTACCCATCACAGGAAGGTCAGTGTTAGGGTATGTGCACACGTCAGGATTTCTTGCAGAAATTTGCCTGACAAAAACCGGACATTTCTGCCAGAAATCCGCATGCGTTTTTACTGCGATTTTACAGCGTTTTTGACACGTTATTGGGGCGTTTTTGACTCGTTTTTTCCCAAATGCATAGAATAGCAGGAAAAACGCAGAAAATCCGCAAAATTAATGACCATGCTGCTTTTTTTACCGAGATGCGTTTTTTTCATCATGTGCACAAAACATGCAGAATGTATTCTAAATGATAGGGTGCATAATGTATGCGTTTTTAATGAGTTTTTATAGTTTTTACTGCGAAAAAACATGAAAAAAACGCAAAAAAACCTGAACGTGTGCGTATAGCCTTAGAGTAGCATGCGCTGCTGTGTCCCAGCAATGATAAGCTCCTGGTGCTAAAACAATCATTGCAAGCAAACAAAAGCATGGAGCTTCATAAGAGAGGCATCCCTGGAATCTGTGTTTTAAGCCCTACAAGCATGCTGACTTCCGATTACATGGCAAAAACCTGCTGACAGATTCCCTTAATCAAAGACTGATATTCATATAATTTGGATTACTGAACTGTGAATATCGATCCTTCAACGTACAATGCTCTTAACAGGGTTGTTCGGTGACACTAACTTACACGGGTGAATGGCACTAATAATACCTGTCAGGATGCGTTTTTCCCATCCTAATCAATAGCACAGGCAGGGCTGTGGAGTCGGAATCGTGTAGTCGGCATCAGTGTCCATTTTGGTGGAGTCTGAGTTGGAGTCGGTATAAAATGGACTGACTCAGACTCCTAAAATATATAATAAATTGGTACAGTAGTACAGTGCAGGATGTGCTGGAAATGTTTTCATGAGAATTTGGGAATGTGTTGAATCTGTGCTGCACTTCATGCACATGCTCAGTAGTGACAAGTACTGTGGGGTCGGAGTCGTGGAGTCGGAAGTCAGGGAAATGGAGTAGTCGGCATTAGTGGTTTGGCTTCCCAACTATATACAGTGGGGCAAAAAAGTATTTAGTCAGTCAGCAATAGTGCAAGTTCCACCACTTAAAAAGATGAGAGGCGTCTGTAATTTACATCATAGGTAGACCTCAACTATGGGAGACAAACTGAGAAAAAAAAATCCAGAAAATCACATTGTCTGTTTTTTTAACATTTTATTTGCATATTATGGTGGAAAATAAGTATTTGGTCAGAAACAAAATTTCATCTCAATACTTTGTAATATATCCTTTGTTGGCAATGACAGAGGTCAAACGTTTTCTGTAAGTCTTCACAAGGTTGCCACACACTGTTGTTGGTATGTTGGCCCATTCCTCCATGCAGATCTCCTCTAGAGCAGTGATGTTTTTGGCTTTTCGCTTGGCAACACGGACTTTTAACTCCCTCCAAAGGTTTTCTATAGGGTTGAGATCTGGAGACTGGCTAGGCCACTCCAGGACCTTGAAATGCTTCTTACTAAGCCACTCCTTCGTTGCCCTGGCGGTGTGCTTTGGATCATTGTCATGTTGAAAGACCCAGCCACGTTTCATCTTCAATGCCCTTGCTGATGGAAGGAGGTTTGCACTCAAAATCTCACGATACATGGCCCCATTCATTCTTTCATGTACCCGGATCAGTCGTCCTGGCCCCTTTGCAGAGAAACAGCCCCAAAGCATGATGTTTCCACCACCATGCTTTACAGTAGGTATGGTGTTTGATGGATGCAACTCAGTATTCTTTTTCCTCCAAACACAATTTCTACCAAACAGTTCCAGTTTGGTTTCATCAGACAATAGGACATTCTCCCAAAACTCCTCTGGATCATCCAAATGCTCTCTAGCAAACTTCAGACGGGCCCGGACATGTACTGGCTTAAGCAGTGGGACACGTCTGGCACTGCAGGATCTGAGTCCATGGTGGCGTAGTGTGTTACTTATGGTAGGCCTTGTTACATTGGTCCCAGCTCTCTGCAGTTCATTCACTAGGTCCCCCCGCGTGGTTCTGGGATTTTTGCTCACCGTTCTTGTGATCATTCTGACCCCACGGGGTGGGATTTTGCGTGGAGCCCCAGATCGAGGGAGATTATCAGTGGTCTTGTATGTCTTCCATTTTCTAATTATTGCTACCACTATTGATTTCTTCACTCCAAGCTGGTTGGCTATTGCAGATTCAGTCTTCCCAGCCTGGTGCAGGGCTACAATTTTGTTTCTGGTGTCCTTTGACAGCTCTTTGGTCTTCACCATAGTGGAGTTTGGAGTCAGACTGTTTGAGGGTGTGCACAGGTGTCTTTTTATACTGATAACAAGTTTAAACAGGTGCCATTACTACATGTAATGAGTGGAGGAAAGAGGAGACTCTTAAAGAAGAAGTTACAGGTCTGTGAGAGCCAGAAATCTTGATTGTTTGTTTCTGACCAAATACTTATTTTCCACCATAATATGCAAATAAAATGTTAAAAAAACAGACAATGTGATTTTCTGGATTTTTTTTTTTCTCAGTTTGTCTCCCATAGTTGTTGTCTACCTATGATGTAAATTACAGACGCCTTTCATCTTTTTAAGTGGTGGAACTTGCACTATTGCTGACTGACTAAATACTTTTTTGCCCCACTGTAGCCCTGAGCTCAGGTACAAAATACTTGTCGAACACGCACAATTTTTGGCAAGTATCTGCTGATACAACATCATTACTGCCACTTACCTCCAGTGAAAAAAGTGATAGACTTATAAATGTATAATGGCTTTTCCTGGGCTTCTAAAACCACATTCGATTTACAAACTCAGTAAACAGACAGTGACAATTGGTGAGGCACATGGCTGACAGGAAGATTCAGCCAACCAGAAAAATCCTGTGACTTAAGGGCAAATTGTGGAGAATCGATGGGGCTGTATCACTGAGGCACATGCACTGTCTCATTGTGAATACTGTGCTCCATGTCCTGTACTGCTCTCTACACAGGGATTTGAAGATAGGATAGGATATGGATAGGGGATAACTTCCAAACTCTGTACAATCCCTTTAATAAGTCAGTGTAGGCATAAGCTACGACGTATAGCACATACTACACAATGTACTTACTCTCAGTGAAGTTTAGAGGCAACGAGATGTCTTCTGTTTGGGTCAGTGTAAGTAACAGTTCTCCACTTGTCAGTACAGTCAATTGCTCAAATCCTAAACAGGTCCCCCAGATAGGAAAATAATCACCTTTGTCATTAGCCTGAGAGACAGAAAAATGCCCAGAATTAGTTCAGTAATGTTAACAGAAGCAAATAAATTACTGTAATACAAGTCATGATCCATTCACACCACAGTCCTCCACAATCTTCGCTGAATCAACAGCCGCCTGAGAAGGTTGAGGTAAGAGGTCTGTGTAGAGTAGTTACGTGCAGTAGTGTTCAAAATAATAGCAGTGTGTTCAAAAGCATGAGTTCATCACAAAATCTTTTTTTGGGAACATTGCACGCTGTTTTATAATTCAAAACATGAAAGAGAAATGTAGATTTTTTTTATTACTTTACAGAAAATAACAAAAAATGAACATTGAGCTTTCTAAAAAAAAATAGCCGTGTCTGCATTTGTCTTTACTATTTTTATGACGATTTATCATTCCTGTCAATCACTAATATTTAGTTGTGCACCCACAGTTTTTTAGAACTGCTTCACATCATTGTTGCATAGAGTCATCTAACTTCTGTCCCCTGTCACCTGTGATTCCAGCCCAGGATGCTTGAACTACATCCCACTATTTTTTGGCATTGGTTGGCTTTGCCTCAGAAGCTGCATTTTTGATGTCACCCCACAAGTGTTCTATCGGATTAATGTCCAGGAATTGGGCCGGCCACTCCATAACCTTAATTTTGTTGGACTGGAACCAAGATTTTGCTCGTTTACTGGTGTGTTTAGGGTCGTTGTCTTGTTGAAGCACCCATTTCAAGGGCATATTCAGCGTAAGGCAACATGACCTCTTCAAGTAATTTAATATATGCAAACTGGTCCATGATCTCTGGTATACGATAAATAGGTCTGGCACCATAGTAAGAGAAATATGCCCTATATAAACCCAAACAGACTATCAAGCATGATTCATCTTTCCAGAGAATGTGCTTTTTACTGCTTCAAAGTCCAAAACTGAACAGCCACACAAGACACTAGGGACTTCACAAGTTCCTCTCTTATTTGTGGGAGGATTAGGCCAGCTTCATGCATCCCAGTTTCTGGCCCGGGGGCAGGTTTTCTGAGCAGACCTCGAAAAACCTGGAGATCTATAAGAGGAAGAGGAGTTCAACTCAGAAGACCTGAAGCTGGTACAGTCACAACGCTTCCTACACTGACTATGAAACTCTGACCCATGAAGCCAGCCTTAGGCTACCAAAATACTTGGGCCACCAAACTAAATTGTAGATCTGTTTTCTTTTTTACAGAATTTTTTTTTCAGTTGTATTCAGAGTAAATCTTCTTCAAGGAGTAAAAAAAAGAAATTGCAGTGGTTCGGGTGGCTTTTTTTTTTCTAATTTGCATTTTTTAACTCGTCATGAGAGTTTAGTTACTGGGGAAAGCCCATCAGCTCTGCCGTGCTAGAGGAGATGGAAGGATCGGGGACCTTGCCATCATGTCATTGTTGGGTCCATTAGATGTGGTTGTATTCTCTATTCAGTGGGTAACAATTGCTGAGTCCATGCATTGGATCTGAACAACGTCTCCTTTGCTCGGGTCCCCACCAATCCCGAGAACTGGGGCTTCTGTGAATGGAGCGGTGGTCATCATGTCCATTCCCACGATTTTTATTTTTATATGTTCCCTACAGGGCTATGTCTTTAATTTATACTGTTGTATGCTGCATAACTATATCTTTTATAATCATCACGTAGATTAATTTAAAAAAAATTACGTATTATCTTTAGTACATAGTATTTTTACTAATATCGACGTCACCATGTAACTTCCCTATTTCCCAGAATTTCTTTATGCTTTTTTAAAAGTGAATCATTTTGTGTTGTGCAATATCAGTCAGTGTTTGTAGCTTTATATCACAGAACATATAATAAAGGTGCCAAAAAATACAGAAATTCACAGCAAAGGAACACCATATATGAATAGAATAATATACCCAATAAAACTTAACATTTAATAATACTCTTTATAATAAAAACACATACCACATACAACCTAAAACCAGTACCAGTTGTTTGACACAAAGATATAAGACAAAGATACAGGGTGCTCTCGATCCCTAGGGTCCCGACTATCTGTCCCCTACCTTGCTGCGGAGGTTGGCACCCTATATATCCTGTGTTTTTATTATAAAGAGTATTATTAAATGTTAAGTTTTATTGGGTATATTATTCTATTCATATATGGTGTTCCTTTGCTGTGAATCAGTGTTTGTAGCTTTGTAGTGGGTATCCCCTTCCTCTTTCCTGCACATAGAACAATAGGATTTTCCATGATTTTGTTACAGAGCATTTTTCACTTCTCCAAAGTACAATTATGGTGTATAATAAACAGCCACAACCAACGCTTGTGTCTTCACAAGGAGATCTCAGACTTGTTGGAGGATTTTTATCCATCAAACACCAATCCATGAAGCTCTGGATTAATTTTTTTTTTGCAATAAATGAGGAATACGATGGTTCAGAGTCCACGCTGCCCAAGGTTCAAAGGTGAAGAATGAATGCGGTTTACGTCAAAGCATTTCAAGATTTTCAAACTTCTTCATCAGGACCAAACAATGATAGAATAGATTTTTTGTGTATTTTCATCGCTTTCAGATGGAGATGGAAACTCAGAAGCAAAAATATACTACATTTTATAATGCCCCCATCGATTTAAACCTTGTAAACACGTCTTTTTGCAAATACATACTGCCATATGTTCTTCTGAGCGGAACTATTCCTTACAGCTCGGTCCCCATCACGTGATCCTGGCTGCAGCCGCTGCTGACGTCACATTAAGTACCAGAATCCTTTGCATCACCCAGGCGTGCCCCAGTAATAACACCCCTCCGACTGACTGGGCTGTAGGCGGAGTTTCACCGCACGTCATAGCCCAGTATTGGGCATGCGCTTGTGACCAATGAAAGCAGAGGACAGAAGGATTTTTAGGATTGCTGCTTCCCATAGGTGGCACTAGAGTTCTAGTCCTCTTCCTCTCTGAAGAGACAATTTGCATATTTCCCAGAGGAGCACTGAGGCTTAAAAGTCTCCTCACCTCGACATGTCAGGCTTGACCTGTCACTCTTCACCAGGAGAAACGCTACCCCTTGAATCCCAATCAGACGTCTCTTACCTAGCCAAACCAGATCTCACACTTTGCACTGATGAGGGGAGTACCAGGAGAGACACAGTGTTTGCAAATTCAGATTTTGGCTTTTGTCCCCCTAAGTCGTGTGACAAGGCTTGTTAAAGGGTCGACATTGACTGTTAGGATTGCTACTTCATATAGGTGGCGCTAGAGTTGTAGTCCTCTTCCTCTCTGAAGAGACAATTTGCATGGGCCCCAATTTTTGGAAGACATGCAGGTCTCAGTGGTGGATCCCACATGTATAGTTTAATAGCCATAACACTTTTATTTTCATTGCCTACCAAAGTATGTTTGTGTGTGACAGAAAGGACTGGGATTGGGAGGAGATTTTTCTTGCTTTTCTAGTTGTATTGATTAAAAAATAAATAATTAATATTTTTATACAGTAATGTGAAAAAGTTTAGGCAGGAGAGGAAAAAATACTGCAATAGAATAATTTCAAAAGTAAAAGTTTATAAATCTATATTTATGAATCAATAAAGTAAAAAGTACTGTACACACATATGTAAGTGTATATTTCTGCTACATTAATTTCCCAAAAGGTCATTAAACGATATCTGTGGGACATAAATTTTTTTATGAAACCACATTATTTTATTTCTTAATTTTTGCTTTTCCGCCGAAAACATTATAGTCTGTTGGATTTGTACAAATTCTGGGTGACAATAAAGGGAATCTGGCAGTAGGGTCAACCCCAAGCTGTCTACAGGCAGGTCATAAGAAGGTAAATACAATGATAACTTGATACCTGCGATCCAATGTCTCATTCCAGAAAAATCCACGTTTTTCTTATATATAAATGAGCTGTAATGATCTATTGGCCGGACGAGATCTGCCTTAGAATCTGCCTCCAGAGATTATAGTAAATGAAATGGAGAGTTACCAGTGTGAGACATGGAATGACTGACAGTTATAATCGCACACAGCTCTGCTATGACATCAGCCCATAAACCTTAATGGCTCATTTATATATTAAGAAAAATGTAAATTACTCTGGAAAAAGACATAGAAACACAGATATCACGGTATCCTTTATTTAGCTTCCTATGACCTACATTCCCATATAGACTGCTTAAGTGGGTTTATCCTTTAAAGGTGGACATCGTTCTGAAATCATTCTTCTTGGTATAATTTTTTTACATGACAATTAACTGCCATTTTAACAGGGGTGTGTAGGTTTTTTTTTTTTTTTTATATATATATATCTGCTGTATGAGAATCTACCTTGATTAAAAGAATACTGTATATAATATTGAAGTAAAAATAAAATTACCGCTAGCGCTAAATCATAGAAAATCTTGGCGGCTCTCGCATATCCAGAATCTTTAAGGTCAACACCACCCCCAGGAAGAAGAACCCTGGAATATAAAAAAAAAAATTCCGATTAGTGTTCATCATACAGACTTCCCAAGAGGCAATATATAAAAAAGAAACAAGATAACTAGTCCCCTGTACAGCCCATAACATAGATATGAAGGGACCTGTAAGGCTAGTCATACACGAGACAACTGTCAGTCGAAAGTTCATTCGGCATACAGCCATCTCCTCTGACTCACTCATATACATGAACGCAAGGAATGGCTGAGCATTCATGCCTTTTCTATGGGAAGAGAGGAGAAAAATTGCTGCCAACGGAGGATTATCTCCACTGAAAACAAAAAAAAAAAAAAAAAACAGCTGCTGCAGTTCCAGCTGCCCAATACTTCTCCCTTCCCACATCGTCAGTCAGGGAACCGTCGGAGGGCTCCCATACACATCACATGGTTGGCTGGTCTTGATGACATTGGCGAGTCCGACCTTGAAGGGATTCTTCGGTTTGAACAAGTTATCAACTATCCACAGAATAGGATCCGACTGCTGGGACCCCGGCGGATTGGCAAAATGGAGAACTTTTATCCCCGTTAGAATGGAGTGACAGTGCACATGCCCGTCCTCCACTCCATTCCCTCCCTATGGGACTACCAAGTGCTGGATTTAACTTATTCTGGCAGCCCCATAAAGAATGAATGGAGCAGCGTTTTGGTGTATGATCTGCCACTCCATTTCGTAATAGAGATACAAATACCTAGTGCGGGTACCAGCGGTGGGACACCCACTGATCGGCAAAGCTGGAGAAGCCATAACTTGTTTTCACTGAACAACCTTATACACCATTACACATTATGGATATTTTCTCTTTACCTTTGGGAAGTTAAGTTGTGATTGTATAATACAATGTGTCACCTGGATATCGGTAACACAATTATTACATCACCTATCTATATAATTGTCTAAGGGGTTCTTCTGTCTGTTTGTCTGTCTTTTTGTCTGTAATGCAAAATCCCACATCGCTGATTGGTCGCGGCTGGCAGGCCGCGACCAATCAGCGACAGGCTTAGTCCGGCCGCGAATTGGCCCCTCACTACTCTCCTCCAGTCAGAGCCCCCTCCCTACTTCCCTCCAGTCAGCGCCACTGTGTCGCCCCATCCCGGACCAACTTTTTACTATTGATGTTGCCTATGCAGTATCCATAGTAAAAAGATATGTTAAAAATAATTTTTAAAAAAATTAAAAAATTGTGCTATTCTCACTTTTCGCCGTCTACCGATGAGCGCGATGCTGCCGCCAGCTTCCGTTCCCAGTGATGCATTGCAAAATTACCCAGATGACTTAGCGGTCCCGCGAGACCGCTAAGTCATCTGGGTAATTTTGCAATGCATCACTGGAAATGGAAGCTAGCGGCAGCATCACGCACGTCAGGACAGCTTCGGTGGACGCCGGAGGGTGAGCATATAACTTTTTTTTTTTTTAACAGGGATATGGTGCCCACACTGCTATATACTACGTGGGCTGTGTTATATACTACGTGTGCTGTTATATACTGCGTGGGCTGTGTGATATACTACCTGGGCTGTGTTATTTACTACGTGGGCTGTGTTATATACTACGTGGGCTGTGCTATATACTGCCTGGGCAGTGTTATATACTGCGTGGGCTGTGTTATATACTACGTGGCCTGTGTTATATACTGTGTGGGCTGCGCTATATATTACGTTGTCTGTGCTATATACTACGTGGCTGCTATATACTACGTGGCTGCTATATATTACGTGGCTGCTATATATTACGTGGCTGCTATATACTACGTGGCTGCTATATACACTACGTGGCTGCTATATACACTACGTGGCTGCTATATACACTACGTGGCTGCTATATACACTACGTGGCTGCTATATACTACGTGGCTGTCTGTGTTACGTGGACTGTGCTATATACTATGTGGCTGCTATATACACTATGTAGCTACTATATACTACGTGACTGTGCTATATACTACGTGACTGTGCTATATACTACGTGGCTGTGCTATATACTACTATACATATTCTAGAATACCCGATGCGTTAAAATCGGGCCACCATCTAGTAGGAATAATAAAGAGGGAAGAATACGAAGAAAACATGAGATCTTTCATGCTTTCAGAGGTTTTGAATTATGTATACTGAAAATGTCTAAGAATATTTCATACATAAATTTCAGAATCTGATAACTAACTGGACTATTGGACTGATCTACAAACTGGCAGAAAGGATTGTATGCGATTCCTGAGCAATTTCCAAAACTGGTATACGTAACACATACCCATTAATGGCAGTGAAGATTTTCACATACTCTTCTTCAGCAAGATTGATCCTGAAAAGGAAAAATACATAGTTGTTATACAATGGTTTAGTTTTCACCTGGAAGAACCTGCCATTAATACAAACAGCAAGTATAAAAATGAACAGATGTAAAGACAAAGCTTCCTTATTATTGGCACTTGCACAAGTTTGAGTTTCCTTTCTTGTACCGCTTACGGAGACCACTCAGCAATGTAGCACATGTATAAGCAATGGACAGGATGAGGCGCTCACGCACTGTCCCAATGTATGGGGTGCAGGCCCTAGTCGTGTGTACTGCAGCACAAACTGGATCACGCTCTACAGATTCAAAGTCGATAAGAAATGCCGTCTGTTTTGGAGATGGAGCAATGCACAGTAGAATTTGCACATCCCAGTCCATGGGACACAACAGTGGTCTGTGGCCGATGGTTAGGGTTGGGAGAACCATCTCTTACCTCATGGCATCGTAAGCTTTTCTGATTAGCCAGCCTGGCAAGACGTCACGTATGTGTGATGCACAACGATGACATTGTGCCAGGCTGCCCAATCAAGGAATAGCCGCATATACCGTCAGGTAAGAGGCGGTTCTCCCGCTCCAGTCCCCGTAGCCACAGACCACCATCATGGCAGATACACTTTGACTTGCAAATCGATTTGGCTGTGGCTTATCTCTTGTCAGTTAGGGGGCTCCATACACACTTGGCTTGATGGCGAGCTGGTTCCACAAAAATCAGCAGGGCTTCCTGACTTTAAAGGGGTTGCCTGGTATTAACTTTTAACTTTAGGCATGTACTATAATAACATAAATGGGGGACGTAGTAATTTCTTATCACACCCATGAGTCCAATGCAAGCAGCTTGGGTTTATGACACTCGCTTCAGAAGCAATGACCGGATGTCATAGGGCTGCTGAAGCCTGTGATCGGCTGCAGTGGTCTGGGGACTGGCACAGCGCATCCTCGGACGTTTCTCTGAATACATCGTTTTGCCGAATCGGCATGAGAAAGTAATCGCAGACCGGCGCTGCCCCATAGGGTTAAGTGCTATCTGATAAAACACTGGATAGCACTCGGCCGTGTTATATGCCAGGACCCTTACTGTATGGAGGCCTTGTTTCTCGGCAGGACAATCACTATACTGCACTATTATGTGTCACAAAGAACAGACATCTTACCAACCAGGCTCAGGTTACCTTATGGGGATGACTCTGGCTCCAGCCGATTCAAGTGTCTTCACATAAGAAGCAGCCAAATAGGATGAGCCTAAGTGTTGAAGATTTTCAAAGTGAGTCTCCTGTGTCAAAACGCCTGCGAGTGTAAAATACAAAACAATACACTATTATTTACCACCCAACATTTATGTGATTGGTTATATGCAGAAAGCAACACTTGAATACAATAACTTAGAAATTCAAAAGTCTGAATTTTATGTTAAGTCTGATTACTGAGTTTTGATATGCTGTTAAAAGGAATCTGTCAGTGGGATTCTCCTAAGCCGTCTATATGGGCATGTAGGTCACAGGAAGCTGAATAAAGTGATACTTTGGTATCTGAAATCTGATGTCTTATTCCAGAGAAATTCACGTTTCACTTACATGTAAATAAACGGTGAATATCTATGGGCCAGACACAGATGTCCTTGAGAATCTGCCTCCAGAGATCATGTAAATGAAAGGGTAGTTACCAGTGTGAGACATGTAGATCAGGAGAGCAGACCGTCAGGCATTACATGTCTCACAATGGTGATGCCCCTTTCATTTACAATAATCTCTGGAGGCAGATTCTCATATACATCCATGTCTGTCCCACAGTCCTGAACAGGTCATTTACATATTAAGAAAAATATGGATTTCTCTGGAATAAGGCATTGGACCGCAGATATCAAGGTATCATTTTATTCAGCTTCCTATGACCTACATGCCCTTATAGATGACTTAGGAAGCTAGATCCTCCTGCTAGGATTCCCTTTATGGATATGTGTCAGGTTTCCTTCTATTTTTCAGTGCAGAAATAAGACCTATATACTGTAACTGATTACTGTATTATTTATTTCTCCCAAATTTTGGAGCAAAGTGTGTGTGTGTGTGTGTCCACGTGTGTGTGTGTGTGTGTGTGTGTGTGTGTGTGTCTCGTCTTATATTACGGAAGTGGGTCACAGTGTGAAATCGGAGTCGGTGCAACAAAAAATGGACTGACTGACAATATATAATAAATTGGGTTCAGTAGTTCAATGCAGGATGTGCTGTAAAGGTTTTCAGAAGAATTTGGGAAAATTGTGAAATGTATATAAATGTCTGTTCCAGATCTAAGGATCTCGGCTTGTAGTGGAGATGAATCTGTGCTGCACTTTATGCACATGCTCAGTAGTGACCAGTGGAGTCTGAGTCAGGGAAATTGAGGAGTCGGAGGATTAGCTTATTGACTCCACAACCCTTGGCAAAGGAGACCTATACCCCCGGATGATGGACACTAGTACAGAACTAGAGGACATTCCACCCATAGCAGAGTCAGTAGCAGACCCTCCGTCCCCCCACCATAACAATGAGTCATAACCACATTTTTTGCTTCAATTTTTTTCCTTATTTTAGTCCTCTAAAACCTAGGTGCGTCTTACAATCCGTAAAAAATATGGCAGTTCTATGCGTAATATAACATGACTGCTTTTGCAGAATAATTGAAGACAAAGTCCCAGATTCATCAAGTTTCATCAAGCAGTTTTTGCCAGCTTTGGTTTTTATGCAACAAAAGATAGGTTTTGATTTCTTTTTCCCTTAATAATAAAGACCTTCATTTTAATACTGCATTTTGTGTTTTCTTGTGTTCTTTGTCTAATATTTACATTGGTTTGGTGATCAGAAACATTTAAGTGTGACAAACATGACAAAGAATAGGAAATCAGGAAGGAGGCAAACACTTTCACACAATGATGGAGCTGTTGACATCTCCAGGTTTTGTTTGTTGACGGTGTCCACAAAAAAATTAAAAATCACTGAGACAGGTCTGTTTTTAGAGAGGGGAAAAGAGAGGCCGCCTGTCATCCCATCAGGAAAAGCTTAAAAGCAGGGGTCACACCACAAACTATTTCTATGCACATGTCTCTCTTTCCTAGACAAATCCAGCAATACCTTCCCATGGCCGGTCCGTTCCTCCATTACTGAGAAACCAGCGTTTGAACTGACATGTCAAAGTCTGTGGTAGATCTGAAGCCTCGGGCTCTATTCCCAGTCAGGGCGGCTACAAATCTTATAAAGTGTGTGTAACAATTATATACAAAATAAGTACGTTTCCACATCTGTAAAGCTTCGAATTGATAAAGCTGTATGTTCTGTATTCTACAAAATGCCAGAATTGCTCTTCTTGGCCACCCTGCCTTCCCCGCAATAAGGCCTCATTCAGATGCCCATGTTCCACATACGTGTTCAATCCGTCACATATCCAAAACATACCCATCATAATCTATGGGGCCGTTCACATGTCCATTTTTTCACGGGGCCGTCAAATACTGAAAAAAGCCAGGGGAAGCCTATAGGCCTGTGATAAACACGTAGAGCACACGGATGGTCACAGTGTACGGCCCGTGTGCTGTCCGTGTGTAACATTTCAAAGTATAGGAGAAGTGTTGTCATTTATTTATCCATCCATGAAAAACACTGATGAGACTGATGGTAAAAACGGACACACGGACCAAATGCTGTTGACACAGGTACCATTTATTCATGTATGTGTTTAAATCCTTGGGCATCATGTATCAGACACCGGGACCAGACATACCAGCCTGGTATGTTTGACAAGCGCTGAGGCATTACGGAGGAAAGAATACTGTCGGATAGTCGGATCCCCGGTGGCTTCCACCACCCACTGACCTGGACTGACCGCTCCGTGCCTACGAGTGTGTGTATTAGGCCGGGATCACACATACACGAGATACAGCTGAGTCTCGCAGGTGAAAACCCAGCTCTGGCGCCGGCACTCCGGAGCGGAGCGTGCAGCCGCACAGCAATACATGGAGCCGCACGCTCCGCTCTGGAATGCCGGTCCCAGAGCTGGGTTTTCACCTGCGAGACTCGGCCGTATCCAAGAAGTATAGTTTCTCATTGCGGAGACTTGTAGGATTGCTACCTTCCAATAGGTGGCACTAGAGTTCTAGCTCTCTTCCTCTCTGAAGAGACAATTTGCATAATTAGCATATTAGGCCGGTGTCACACTTGTGTGTGCAATGCGAGAAACTCGCGCATCAATACCACTTGGGAACGGAGAGTGAGGCTGCATGTATTTCTATGCACCTGAACGCTCCAGTCTGAACCACCGCCGGCAGTGCCGGGTGTTGATGCATCAGTTTCTTGCATTGCACACGCAAGTTTTTCTCTTGTTTTCTTAAAGGGAATCTGTCACCCCGAAAATCGCGGGTGAGGTAAGCCCACCGGCATCAGGGGCTTATCTACAGCATTCTGTAATGCTGTAGATAAGCCCCCGATGTTACCTGAAAGAGAGAGGAGAAAAAGACGTTATATTATACTCACCCAGGGGCAGTCCCGCTGCTGGTCAGGTCAGATGGGCGTCTCCGGTCCGCTGCGGCGCCTCCTATCTTCTTTCCATGATGTCCTCTTCTGATCTTCAGCCACGGCTCCGGCGCAGGCGTACTTTGCTCTGCCCTCTTGAGGGCAGAGGATAGTACTGCAGTGCGCAGGCGCCGGAAAGGTCAGAGGCCCGGCGCCTGCGCACTGCAGTACTTTGTCTGCCCTCAACAGGGCAGAGCAAAGTACCCCTGCGCCGGAGCCGTGGCTGAAGATCAGAAGAGGACGTCATGGAAAGAAGATAGGAGGCGCCGCAGCGGACCGGAGATGCCCATCTAACCTGACCAGCAGCGGGACCGCACCTGGGCGAGTATAATATAACGTCTTTTTCTCCTCTTTCAGGTAACATCGGGGGCTTATCTACAGCATTACAGTATGCTGTAGATAAGCCCCTGATGCCGGTGGGCTTACCTCACCCGGGATTTTCGGGGTGACAGGTTCCCTTTAATAATAAATTACATGGTATATTGACCACTAAAAAATATAACTCATCCAACAAAACAAAAAAAAAACAGCCCTAATACGACTGTCAAAAAGACAAATTGAAAAAAGTTGGGGCTCCTGGAAGTAAGAGATGAAGGAAAAAGAAACAAAAAAGTGTCTGCATCTTCCAGGTGCTATTTTATAGCATTCCCTCTTTCCATTTTTTTTTCCTTTTTTTAAAGGATGTAAAAAAAAAATCTTATAAAAGACATGTATTTACCAATAGGCTAAACATGTAGTGTGTTTGTGTAAGGCGGCGTTAGATAAGGCGAGTGCGTCACACAGTGCTGAGCTATATACACTGATGAATAATGAGGCGTCTCACAATTCTCACACTAGATTACGCCAAGACAACAGGAGACATTATGCCAAACCATACAATTCATGGAAAAATAAACATGTGCCCAGGGCCAACACGCAGTGACTGCAAGTGATTTATGTGAGAATACTGGTTAGAATGGTGCCAGTACTGGACATAATGGATTAGCGGGCACACAGCCGAGGGAAGGATCAGTAGAGGCTCACATACTCATTCAGCTTTGAAAGCCATGGGACCAGTTCCACTAAATTCATTCACTTCTATAGGACTGACTGAGATCGGTAGTCCAATAAAAGTGAATAGCCCAGGGGCCACATGTGTGCGCATTAGAACTGCATTGTCACAGAGGGCTCAGAGAAGCCTGTGGTTGTTAGCCACACCAGCAATCAAGTATTTATAACCGATCGATAGGAGATACATGTACAGTACAGACAAAAAGTTTGGACACACCTTCTCATTTAAAAATTTTTCTGTATTTTCATGACTATGAAAATTGTACATTCACACTGAAGGCATCAAAACTATGAATTGACACATGTGGAATTATATACTTAACAAAAAAGTGTGAAACAACTGAACATATGTCTTATATTCTAGGTTCCGCAGAGTAGCCACCTTTTTCTTTGATGACTGCTTTGCACACTCTTGGCATTCTCTTGATCAGCTTCAAGAGGTAGTCACCGGGAATGGTCTTCCAACAATCTTGAAGGAGTTCCCAGAGATGCTTAGCACTTGTTGGCCCTTTTGCCTTCACTCTGCGGTCCAGCTCACCCCAAACCATCTCGATTGAGTTCAGGTCTGGTGACTGTGGAGGCCAGGTCCTCTGGCGTAGCACCCCGTCACTCTTCTTCTTGGTCAAATAGCCCTTACACAGCCTGGAGGTGTGTTTGGGGTCATTGTCCTGTTGAAAAATAAATGGTGCAACTAAACACAAACTGGATGGAATAGCATGCCCCTGCAAGATGATGTGGTAGCCATGCTGGTTCAGTATGCCTTCAATTTTGAATAAATCCCCAACAGTGTCACCAGCCAAGCACCCCCACACCATCACACCTCCTCTTCCATGCTTCACGGTGGGAACCAGGCATGTAGAGTCCATCCGTTCACCTTTTCTGCGTCGCACAAAGACACGGTGGTTGGAATCAAAGATCTCAAATTTGGACTCATCAGACCAAAGCACAGATTTCCACTGGTCTAATGTCCATTCCTTGTGTTCTTTAGCCCAAACAAGTATCTTCTGCTTGTTGCCTGTCCTTAGCAGTGGTTTTCTAGCAGCTATTTTACAATGAAGGCCTGCTGCACAAAGTCTCCTCTTAACAGTTGTTGCAGAGATGTGTCTGCTGCTAGAACTCTGTGTGGCATTGACCTGGTCTCTAATCTGAGCTGCTGTTAACCTGCGATTTCTGAGGCTGGTGACTCGTATAAACTTAACCTCAGAAGCAGAGGTGACTCTTGGTCTTCCTTTCCTGGAGCGATCCTCATGTGAGCCAGCTTCTTTGTAGCACATGATGGTTTTTGCAACTACACTTGGGGACACTTTCAAAGATTTCCCAATTTTTAGGACTGACTAACCTTCATTTCTGAAAGTAATGATGGCCACACGTTTTTCTTTACTTAGCTGCTTTTTTCTTGCCATAATACAAATTCTAACAGTCTATTCAGTAGGACCTTCAGCTGCGTATCCACCAGACTTCTGCACAACACAACTGATGGTCCCAACCCTATTTATAAGGCAAGAAATCCCACTTATTAAACCTGACAGAACACACCTGTGAAGTGACAACCATTCCCGGTGACTACCTCTTGAAGCTCATCAAGAGAATGTCATCCATTATAAGTTCATGCTAAAGACATACAATTCTGCCCTTCACCTCTCCAAACAAACCTACTTCAACACCCTCATCACCTCCCTGTCCAATAACCCTAAACGTCTCTTTGACACGTTCCAGTCCCTACTCAACCCAAGAGAGCAGGCCCCAACCACGGATCTCCGTGCTGACGATCTGGCCAATTACTTCAAAGAAAAAATTGACCACATTCGACAGGAAATCATCTCCCAATCTCTTCATACCATGCACTGTCCTCCCTCCCCCACTGCATCTAGTTCACTCTCTGACTTTGAAGCAGTTACAGAAGAAGAAGTAAGCAGGCTCCTTGCATCTTCTCGCCCGACCACTTGCACCAGTGACCCCATTCCGTCACATCTCCTCCAGTCCCTTTCCCCGGCTGTCACCTCTCACCTAACAAAAATATTCAACCTTTCCCTCACTTCCGGTATTTTTCCCTCCTCATTTAAGCATGCCATCATACATCCATTACTTAAAAAACCATCCCTCGATCAAAACTGTGCCGCTAATTATAGACCTGTCTCTAATCTTCCCTTCATCTCTAAACTCCTCGAACACCTGGTCCACTCCCGTCTTACCCGCTATCTCTCAGATAACTCTCTTCTCGACCCTCTTCAATCTGGCTTCCGCTCTTTACACTCTACTGAAACTGCCCTCACTAAAGTCTCTAATGACCTACTAACAGCTAAATCTAATGGTCACTACTCCATGCTAATTCTCTTGGATCTCTCCGCAGCTTTCAATACTGTGGATCATCAGCTCCTCCTCACTATGCTCCGCTCCATCGGCCTCAAGGACACCGTTCTCTCCTGGTTCTCCTCCTATCTCTCTGACCCATCCTTCACTGTTTGTTTTTGCTGGTTCCTCCTCCTCTCACCTTCCCCTTACTGTTGGGGTTCCTCAAGGATCAGTCCTAGGCCCCCTCCTCTTCTCGTTGTATACTGCCCCTATTGGACAAACAATCAGTAGATTTGGTTTCCAGTACCATCTCTATGCTGACGACACCCAATTATACACTTCTTCTCCTCATATCACACCGACCTTTTTAGAAAACACCAGTGATTGTCTTACCGCTGTCTCTAACATCATGTCCTCCCTCTATCTGAAACTTAACCTGTCAAAAACTGAACTCCTCGTGTTCTCTCCCTCTACTAACCTACCTTTGCCTGACATTGCCATCTCCGTGTGCGGTTCCACCATTACTCCAAAGCAACATGCCCGCTGCCTTGGGGTCATCCTTGATTCTGACCTTTCATTCACCCCCCACATCCGATCACTGGCTCGCTCTTCTTACCTGCATCTCAAAAACATTTCTAGAATTCGCCCTTTTCTTACTTTCGACTCTGCAAAAACTCTTACTGTTTCACTTATTCATTCTCGTCTGGACTATTGTAACTCTCTACTAATCGGCCTCCCTCTTACCAAACTTTCCCCGCTCCAATCTGTCCTGAATGCTACTGCCAGGATCATATTCCTCACCAACCGTTACACCGATGCCTCTACCTTGTGCCAGTCATTACACTGGCTACCCATCCACTCCAGAATCCAGTACAAAACTACTACCCTCATCCACAAAGCACTCCATGGCTCAGCACCACCCTACATCTCCTCCCTGGTATCAGTCTACCACCCTACCCGTGCCCTCCGCTCCGCTAATGACCTCAGGTTAGCATCCTCAATAATCAGAACCTCCCACTCCCGTCTCCAAGACTTTACACGTGCTGCGCCGATTCTTTGGAATGCACTACCTAGGTTAATACGATTAATCCCCAATCCCCACAGTTTTAAGCATACCCTAAAAACTCATTTGTTCAGACTGGCCTACCGCCTCAATGCATTAACCTAACTATCCCTGTGTGGCCTATTTATAAAAAAAAAAAAAAACTATCAGGTTCCTCGCATCATGTTCTCATTCACTTTATGCAGTTAATAGCCCACTGTGTCTGTACTGCTACATACTTATGCAGTTAACTGGTTCATGCAGCTTTACATGAACACCCGAGCCTTACACTATGGCCGGTCCGAATAACTAAAGCAATTGTTACCATCCACCTCTCGTGTCTCCCCTTTTCCTCATAGTTTGTAAGCTTGCGAGCAGGGCCCTCATTCCTCCTGGTATCTGTTTTGAACTGTATTTCTGTTATGCTGTAATGTCTATTGTCTGTACAAGTCCCCTCTATAATTTGTAAAGCGCTGCGGAATATGTTGGCGCTATATAAATAAAAATTATTATTATTATTAAGAGTGTGCAAAGCAGTCAAAGAAAAAGGTGGCTACTCTGAAGAACCTAGAATAAAAGACATACCGTATATACTCGAGTATAAGCCGAGATTTTCAGCCCAAATTTTTGGGCTGAAAGTGCCCCCCTCGGCTTATACTCGAGTCACGGTAGCGGTGGGGTCGGCGGGTGAGGGGGTGAGGGCGCTGGGGTATACTTACCTAGTCCCAGCGATCCTCGCGCTGTCCCTGCCGTCCCACGGGCTTCGGCGCTGCAGCTTCTTCCTCTCTTCAGCGGTCACGTGGGACCGCTCATTACAGAAATGAATAAGCGGCTCCACCTCCCATAGGGGCGGAGCCGCTTATTCATTTCTCTAATCAGCGGTGCCGGTGACCGCTGATAGAGAAAGAAGCTGCGGCACCGAAGACAGGAGGGGACAGCGCGAGGATCGCCAGGACTAGGTGAGTATGTTATATTCACCTGTCCACGTTCCAGCCGCCGGGCGCCGATCCATCTTCCCGGCCGGCGCCTCCATCTTCCCGGCGTCTGCGCTCTCTGACTGTTCAGGCAGAGGGCGCGATGACGCATACAGTGTGCGCGGCGCCCTCTGCCTGATCAGTCAGAGCAGAGACGCCGGGAAGATGGAGGCGCCGGAACGAGACGCCGGGAGCTGCAATCAAGGGAGGTAAGTATGTGTTTTTTTTTCTTTATTGCGGCAGCGGCGGCACAAATTTATGTGGAACATCTATGGGGCACAGTGAACGGTGCAGAGCACCGTATATGGCACAGCACAGCTATGGGGCACAATGAACGGTGCAGAGCACCGTATATGGCACAGCACAGCTATGGGGCACAGTGAACGGTGCAGAGCACCGTATATGGCACAGCACAGCTATGGGGCACAGTGAACGGTGCAGAGCACCGTATATGGCACAGCACAGCTATGGGGCACAGTGAACGGTGCAGAGCACCGTATATGGCACAGCACAGCTATGGGGCACAGTGAACGGTGCAGAGCACCGTATATGGCACAGCACAGCTATGGGGCACAGTGAACGGTGCAGAGCACCGTATATGGCACAGCACAGCTATGGGGCACAGTGAACGGTGCAGAGCACCGTATATGGCACAGCACAGCTATGGGGCACAGTGAACGGTGCAGAGCACCGTATATGGCACAGCACAGCTATGGGGCACAGTGAACGGTGCAGAGCACCGTATATGGCACAGCACAGCTATGGGGCACAGTGAACGGTGCAGAGCACCGTATATGGCACAGCACAGCTATGGGGCACAGTGAACGGTGCAGAGCACCGTATATGGCACAGCTATGGGGCACAGTGAACGGTGCAGAGCACCGTATATGGCACAGCTAGGGGGCACAATGAACGGTGCAGAGCACTATATGGTTCACACCTATGGGGAAATATGAACGGTGCAGAGCACTATATGGCACAGCTATGGGGAAATAATTATCTATTTTTATTTTTGAAATTCACCGGTAAATGCTGCATTTCCACCCTAGGCTTATACTCGAGTCAATAAGTTTTCCCAGTTTTTTGTGGCAAAATTAGGGGGGTCGGCTTATACTCGGGTCGGCTTATACTCGAGTATATACGGTAATTTCAGTTGTTTCACACTTTTTTGTTAAGTATGTAGTTTTGATGCCTTCAGTGTGAATGTACAATTTTCGAAGTCATGAAAATACAGAAAAATCTTTACATGAGAAGGTGTGTCCAAACTTTTGGTCTGTACTGTATTTATATGGAAAACCTCTTTAAAGGGATGTTCCCATAGCAAAGATCATATGTCAATATATAGTAGGTGTAATACATAATATTAACAAATGACTCCAATTAGAAATGTAGCATAGTTCTTCTGATTCGCTATGTCACTTACCCCATGTACAGGGAATTGCAGTAGCTTAGGTATCCATGGTTACGGCCACTCAAATAGTGACAATTAGTGGCCATGGCCATAGATACCTAAGCTACTGCAATGCCCTGCACATGGGGTAATTGACTTAGCAAATTAATACTACTACATATTGGGAAAGGATCTTGGAGATGGGAATACCCCTTTAAAGGGGGTATCTGGGACTTTAGAAAAAAAAATGTGCATAAGCTCTAAGGCTACGTTCACATTAGCGTTTTGCGTGTTTGCGTCGGGCGACGCAGCAGCGTTTTTTTTGTCGCAAGCGTCGAGCGAAGAAAACGCAACAAATTGCATTTTTCTTGCGTCCAAATTTCGGCAAAAGAGGACGCATGCGTCGCAAAACGCAGCGTTTTTGCGTGCGTTTTGGTGCGTTTTTATTTGCGTTGTGCGTTGCGTCGCCGACGCAGCTGCGCACAACGCAAATGTGAACGTAGCCTAACAGGCAGCTAACTGCAACTTACCTGCCTGTTGTGCCCGGCGCAGAGTGGTCACATAGCGCTCCTGCCAGGGATTCAGCTACCTCTGCTGACGCGATGAGGCGGAACTATCGAGGTCATTCTGACTGACAGCCGGATCGCCCAGTTAGGCAGGGGGAATCAGGCTCTCAATCAGAATGACGCAGGAAGGCCCGCCGAGTCTACAGAGCAGACTGAAAGAGAAGTCTCTGCTCAGTAGACGTGACCTCAGCACAGGCTTCTGATTCCCCGGCAGGAGCGACCTGTGACCGCTCTGTGCCGGGGAAGAAAGGCGCCGGGCACGACAGCAGGTAAGCTGCAATTACCTGCCCGTTAGTGATTGGATAGATTTGTTTTTTGTAAAGTCGCGGATATCCCTTTAAGCATCATACAGATCTTTTAAATTAATAACTGTTCTACACAGTGACTGTCGGAAAAGGATCCAAAACATCTCTACGTTCTCACAATGAGATTTTGGAGAGTATTTGATGTTGCAGGCTTTCTGCTCGTATTACGTACATTAGGTATTTTTTCAAAAATAAACAGCATAAAAACAACTCACCAAAAGCTCCTTGTGGGAACATAGTCATACAAGTATAAGAAATCAGATCTTCACAGCCCCTTAACACTACATCATGGACATATCCCTCATGAGCGCTGGTAAATTAATGTTCCATGATAGATATATACGTCATGCTGATGGGAGATACCGCCTCTGTATCCGTGCGATCAGCTGCAGGAGGATGGCTGACATACATAGCCAGGATTCTGCTGAAACCGGGAAAGATTGGTGAGAACCCTGATCCTGCAGATTAAGCCCCTAGATCCTGAGGACATTGTGACCACTACAGAGGCTGGGTCTAATCTACCGCCCGTCAGCGGTGGGCTACATTCACACCACGAGATTTTCAGTCACCGCCCATGAATAAAATAACAGCAGTCAGACCATTGTTATTCCATAGGGCTGTTCAGATTAAATCATATGTTTTTCCTTCACGGACTGAGTGTTCAAGTAATAAAAATAAAAAGGAATCGCAGCATGCACTAGTCGTCTCAGTATCGTACCGATCAACCACGATCAACTGTGGAGCATCTGATTTTTATGGATACATTGCAATCTTTAACCAAGGAAAATTACTTTGGTTTTGTAAAGTTTGTATAAAAACAAATGGCAGACAGATTGCAGATAGAAGACAATACGGGAAAAAAAATGGACATTTTGTTATAGGCTCATGTGAACTTGCATCACAAGAGTATTGAAAAGATCAATGACAAACTCCGAAGTGTACAAGTTAAAAAAAGAAACTAAAAATGAAATCCCCGTCTACCCCTCTATTTCTATTTTTATGTAAAAAAAAAAAAAACACAAATAACTGATATGGTCACATCTATAAACGACCCCTGCTTTACAAATGCCACATTTGCAATTGTACCAGTGAACGCATCATCTCATCCTTCAAAAAACAAGACCTTATACAGCCCCAGCAATGTAAAATTGAAAAATAAATATAGAAATGTGGCTCTTGGACACAAAAACATTAAAAAAAAAGGATATCATTGCCTAAAAATAGAAAAAAAATTATATATATATATATATATATATATATATATATATATATATATAAAACGCAATTTGGTGTAATTGCACCAACCCATAGACTTAAAGGAATATTCCCATCTCCAGGATCCTATTCCAACACGTAATAGGTATAATCTGTATATACAGGTGCTTCTCACTAAATTAGCATATCATCAAAAAGTTAATTTCAGTTCTCCAATACAAAAAAAACAAAAAGTGAAACTAATATATTATACAGAGTCATTACAAACAGTGATCTATTTCACGTGTTTATTTCTGTTAGGTCGGTGTCACACTTGCGTGTGCAATGCGAGTCTCTTGCATCAATACCCGGCACTGCCGCCAGCACTCAGGACCGTAGTGTGCGGCTGTATGTATTTCTATGCAGCTGAACGCTCCGGTCCGAACCACTGGTAGCAGTGCCGGGTATTAATGCGAGAAACTCGAGGAAGTTTCTCGCATTGCACACGCAAGTGTGACCCCGGCCTTAATATTGATGATTTCAGCCAATGAAAGCCCAAAAGTCATTATCTCACTAAATTAGAATAATTAACAAAAACACCTGCAAAGGCTTCCTAAGCTTTTAAAAAGGTCCCTTAAGGTACCTTCACACATAACGATATTGTTAACGATATCGTTGCTTTTTGTGACGTAGCAACGATATCGTTAATAAAATCGTTATGTGTGACAGCGACCAACGATCAGGCCCCTGCTGGGAGATCGTTGGTCGCTGAAGAAAGTCCAGAACTTTATTTCGTCGCTGGACTCCCTGCTGACATCGCTGGATCGGCGTGTGTGACACCGATCCAGCGATGTCTTCACTGGTAACCAGGGTAAACATCGGGTAACTAAGCGCAGGGCCGCGCTTAGTAACCCGATGTTTACCCTGGTTACCATCCTAAAAGTAAAAAAAACAAACAGTACATACTTACCTAACGCTGTCTGTCCTCCAGCGCTGTGCTCTGCACTCCTCCTGCTCTGGCTGTGAGCGTCGGTCAGCCGGAAAGCAGAGCGGTGACGTCACCGCTCTGCTTTCCGGCCGCTGTGCTCACAGCCAGTACAGGAGGAGTGCAGAGAAGCAGAGCGCCGGGGACAGACAGCGGTAGGTAAGTATGTACTGTTTGTTTTTTTTACTTTTAGGATGGTAACCAGGGTAAACATCGGGTTACTAAGCGCGGCCCTGCGCTTAGTTACCCGATGTTTACCCTGGTTACCGGCATCGTTGGTCGCTGGAGAGCGGTCTGTGTGACAGCTCTCCAGCGACCAAACAGCGACGCTGCAGCGATCCGGATCGTTGTCGGTATCGCTGCAGCGTCGCTTAATGTGAAGGGGCCTCAAGTCTGTTTCAGTAGGCTCCGTAATCAAGGGGAAGACTGCTGACATGACAGATGTCCAGAACCCAGTCATTGACGCACTCTCACTGTCCACACTGCCAAAAGTACCAATACCTGGTTTACAAATAACAGGATTTGATTGGCAGCAAACTCGCCTGAACCTTAACCCCATAGAGAAACTATGAGGTATTGTCAAGATGAAGATGAGACACCAGACCCAACAATGCAGATGAGCTGAAGGCTGCTATCAAACCAACCTGGGCTTCCATAACACCTCAGCAGTGCCACAGGCTGATCGCCTCCATGCCACGCTGCATTGATGCAGTAATTGATGCAAAAGGAGCCTCGACCAAGTGTTGAGTGCATTTACTGAATATACATTTCAGAAGGCCACCATTTTGGATATTAAAGTCATTTCTCAAGCTGGTGTTATAAAGTATTCTAATTTACTGAGATAATGACTTTTGGGTTTTCATTGGCTGTAAGCCATAATCATTAATCATAACATTAATAGAAATAAACACTTGTAATAGATCACTCTGTAATGACTCTATACAATAAGAGTTTCAATTTTTGTATTGAAGAACTGAAATATACCATATATACTTGAGTATAAGCCGAGATTTTCAGCCCACTTTTTGGGGCCGAAAGTAACCCTCTCAGCTTATACTCGAGTCATACGCAGGAGTCGGCAGGGGAGGTGGAGCGGAGCTGTGCAATAATACTCACCTGCTCCTGGCACAGTCCCTGCACGTCTTTTCCCCGGCACCGGCAGCTTCATCCTGTAGTGAGCGGTCACATGCTACTGCTCATTACAGTAATGAATATGGGCCCGACTCCACTCCCATAGGGAGGTACCATGTGACCGCTCACTACAGGAAGAAGCTGCCGGCACCGGGGAACAGACGTGCAGCGACGGTGCCAGGAGCAGGTGAGTATAACTCAGTGCGCTATATTCACCTGTTCCCCGTTCCACCGTCGGTGCCGCTGTGTCTTCCCCGTCCTCTGCATTGATGCTCAGGTCAGAGGGGGCGATGACACGATTAGAACGCGACGCCCTCTGCCTGAACGTAGGTGCAGAGGACGGGGAAGACACAGCGGCGGTTGGCGATGGAACGCGGAGCAGGTGAATATAGCAAGTGCCGGGGCCTGAGAGGTGAGTATGTGATTTTTTTAATCGCAGCAACAGCATATGGGGCAAATGTCTGTATGGAGCATCTTATGGGGCCATGTGCAACATTACATGGGGCAAACGTCTGAATGGGGCCATGTGCAGCATTATATGGGGCAATTATCTGTATGGAGCATCTTATGGGGCCATGTGCAGCATTATATGGGACAAATATCTCTATGGAGCATCTTATGGGGCTATAATCCACATTTGTGGAGCATTATACGGGGCAAATGTGTCTATGCAGCATCTTATGGGGCCATGATCAGCATTTGTGCAGCATTATATGGGGCATATTTTAATATGGAGCATCTTACGAAGCCCATCATAAACTGTATGGAGCATTATATGGGGCTCCTGATTCAATATGGATATTCAAAAACACTTAACCTACTGATGTCTCAATTAATTTTACTTTAATTGGTATCTATTTTTACTTTTGACATTTACCGGTAGCTGCTGCATTTTCCACCCTGGGCTTATACTTGAGTCATTAAGTTTTCTCTGCTCGAGTCATTAAGTTTTCTCGGTTTATACTCGAGTATATACGGTAATAACGTTTTGATGATATTCTAATTTTGTGAGAAGCACTTGTATAAAGCAGAGAATTTGTATGTGGTAGCCCATTGAGTAAAAAAAAAAAAAAAAAAAACACATTTTATGACCCAAAAATTTTAAGTGAAATTTTGCACAGCCCGTCCTTATCACCTGACAAAAAAGACTGCCAACATTAAAACTGGAAATATCCACACCTTCAATAGAAAACAAAAAATGAGAAAATGGGTTTCTGCCTGTTGAATGCAGAACCACATTTTTTGCCCAAAGGGTCTTAAAGAATTAAAACGACAGTGCCTGAAGAGTTGCACTTAAAGGGGCAGCAATCACATAGTCACTAAGGTGGGGCAACCTAATAAGTTGCTCTAACGTTTGTAATTATAGCAACGGCTGCTGCAGAAGAAAATGGGGTCTCATTTATGAGAATTGCCTCACAGTAAGATTGTTCTGGCTGCTTATAGCAACCAGAGTGCATCTTTCAGCATTGAATCTCCTGAGGTAAAGTGAAAGCTGAGATCTGATTGGTTGCTATGGACAACTACAACAGTCTGACTGTGACGCAGTTTTCAAAACTGAGATTTGAGATCCTTGAGCACCCACATTTTCTGATATATACAGCTCTGGCAAAAATTAAGAGACTACTGTAAAATTTTCAGTTTGTCTGATTTTTCTCTTTATAGATATACTTTTGAATAAAATGTAAACTGTTATTTTATTCTATGAACTACTGACAACATGTCTCCGAAGTTCCTAGCAATAAATTTTATATTTCTTTTCTGAAAATGAGAAATGGTCAAAATAACAAAAAAATGCATTGCTTGCAGACCTCAAAAATGCAAAAAAAGAAGTTCATAATCATTTAGAAACAACAATACTAATGTTTTAACTCAGGAAGAGTTCAGAAATCAATATTTTGTGGAATAACCATGATATTTAATCACAGCTTTCATGCGTCTTGGCATGCTTTCCACCAGTCTTGCATACTGCTTTTGGGTGACCTTATGCCACTCCTGGTACAAAAATTTAAGCAGTTTCACTTTTTTTGATGGCTTGTGACTATCCATCGTCCTCCTGATTACCTTTCCAGAGGTTTTCAATGGGGTTCAGGTCTGGAGATTGGGCTGCCCATGACAGGGATTTGATGTGGCGGTCCTTCATCCACACCTTGATTGACCTAGCTGTGTGGCATGGCGCATCGTCTCACTGGAAAAACCAGTCCTCAGAGTTGGGGAACATTGCCTGAGCAAAAGGAATCAACTGTTTTTCCAGGATAACCTTGTATGTGGCTTGATTCATACAGATTAAATTTTTGTACTAGGAGTTGCATAAGGTCACCCAAAAGCAGTGTGAAATACTGGTGGAAATCAAGCCGAGACGATTGAAAGCTGTGATTAAAAATCATGGTTATTCCACAAAATATTGATTTCTGAACTCTTCCTGAGTTAAAACATTAGTATTGTTGTTTCTGAATGATTATGAACTTGTTTTTTTGCACTATTCGAGGTCTGCAAGCAATGCATTTTTTTGTAATTTTGACCATTTCTCATTTTCAGAAAATAAATACAAAATAAATACAAAACGGGGGCGTGGCCTGAGCCTGCAGCATGAGGACGTAGATTCAGGAGCTCCAGGGACAAACATCCCAATCCAACTAAAAAGCGACATTAATCAAGCCATCCAGCCCCAAAAGTGTTTGGGAATGGTCCAGGACACAGTCTAGCCCCTTTCTAGACGTTTATTTTCCAAATCTGAGGACTTTAGAAGCTGAGGCCTACAAAGCTGGTGCAGCACTGAAGCCGGGACCTAGATTTCCCCAGCCTGACGGCTGCAGCATAACCACTCCTCATACAAAGTGAGGCCCTTCTAGGACTAAGAAGGAGCTTTGGAACAAGTGGCCTAATCGAACCTCCCGAACACCGAGACTGAGGTGAGACAACCGCTGCAGAAACGTCTCCCTCCCGCCCTCACAGCGCTAAGCAGCGACGATCAGATCAAAGGCCCCTCAGCCCACAATGCGGCGGCTGCGGCGGGAATCCAGTTTCTCCCTCTCCTCTGCTCCCCGGTCCAAACAACATACCGAATATGGACCGAAGCGCCGACCGGAGCTAGAGCCAAACACAGCCGAGACCACCGCTCCCCTCTTCCCTCCACCGCGACCGGCGGCAAGACCTGGCGAACAAAGAGCCTCCCAGCCCGTACAGCACAGGGGTACGGTGAAGCGGCTGAAGAGCAGAGACTACTCACCGATACCAGCCACTAGTGAGCCTCACGGACCGGAGACACAGACACCGCCGGAGCCTTCTGAACCGGAGGTAAGAGCCCCGCCTCCCGGTCCCAGCACTCGGTAAACTGTCTCTCCACAGACAGGTAGCTGCAGCGTCGCGCTGGTAGCCGCCGATAACGCTCCAGTGATTAAAAACGCTCCAGCGAAACATAACACTCCAACGACCTAAGACATTCCAGAAATCTTCGACGCTCCAACAGAATAATTGCAACGCTCCAGCGATTCGTTAACGACGCACTAAGTGACCTATTTACGACGCTCCAGCGCATTAAGACACTTCAGTGTCCTACCTAAGACAACACCATCGCTCAACTAGAGGCCTTCCTCCTCCTTCTCTACAGGCACTTATAAAAGTGTCATCGAGCCACGTCATAGCCGCTAATAGGTCAACAATAGCGGCGGCTCCCACACCGGGTTCCCCCGGTATCAACCTGTTATTCCACAACATTCATCATGAGCTTTTCCAAAACAAAAGGGGCCACGCAGCCCCAACAATCACCAAAATCCCAGAGCACTGCTAAACAGAATAAAACATACAGCAGTTATAAAACACATAGAGACCAAGCAAATCTCACTAGCCCTCTCAGAGCCAGATCCAGATGTCCTCCTAGAGACATAAACCAATATCCAATAGTCAAAAGAAAGACAAAAACAGATGTAAATCCCCACTCATTAGAAGAAATGGACTCTTCTTTTTCTTCCAAAAGGAATATGCCAGGTGCGTCAGGCGAAAAATACGAGGACCTGAAAGATCTCAGCGAATCTGAAGAATCCTTTAACGATTGTAGCCCTAACCAAAGCCCTGACAAGCAAAGAGCCAGAAGGGAAAGCCCTATAAGAGCCCAACCTGCTACAAATCTGCAAAATCAAGGCATCCCGGTAGACATCGTTGAAAAAATTAGCATAATGCTAGACAAAAAATTCCAAATACAGAAACAAGACATAGATGAACAGTTTGAGAAATTCTACAACAAAATTAATAAACAAATTGAAAACCATGAAAAGAGGATCCAAAAACTTGAAAGAGGAGCTGCTGAATCATCAGTGGATTTAGAGTATATTTCAGCGGAAGTCCATAAATTAAAAGTCAAAATGGCGGACATTGAGGATAGGGGACGTCGAAACAACATAAAGATCAGAGGGCTGCCGGAATCAATTAAACAAGATGATCTCTCAAACCATATACAAGACATGTTCAAGACAGCAATTCCGGACTTATCTCCTTCTGACCTTATTATTGATAGAGCACATAGACTTCCTCGACCGCCTAAAATTGCTTCGGACGTCCCAAGGGACACCATTTTAAGGATCCATTTTTACCAAACTAAGGAGAAAATCCTCAATTACTTGAGAATAAATAAGTTCTTCCCTGAACCTTATAAAGACTTAAAAGTTTTCCCGGACCTGTCTAAAGAGACTTTAAAAGGCCGTAAAGAATTCAACAGAGTCACCTCAATCCTCAGGGAGAAGGAAATACCCTATAAATGGGGCTTCCCACTAAAATTGCTGGTGAACTTTAGAGGGCGGATCATTCCAATCCATTCTCCAGGAGATGGAATGGATTTCATCCATTCGATCAAAGAAACCTTCACCAAAGCCAAAGATTGAGAAAAACTGTTATTAATGCCACTAATGGGGGTTCTTTGATTAAGATTTTCAGCTATTAGGATGTTGTCTCTGTTTTCTTTCCACAGGAGTTTCCCGTCGAGAGGTGGTAGTATCTCTTTGGGTCTACCTGAACATAAGTTTTTGCGTTACTACACACGGTTAACCATTTCTTCTTTTGCAGGAAAAAGACAATATCGTCAAATACTGAATTTTTGTACAGTTGTTATTATCTATATCTGCCTACTGTTCTAAGCAACCTTACCACTGTTTTCTTTCAGTCACTTTGCACACAAAAAATAATGGAGATGAACGTAATTTCATACAATGTCAGGGGTCTTAACAACCCGAGGAAAAGACACGCCCTCTGGAGGGAGCTGATCGGGTCCAAGGCCAACATCATTTGCATCCAGGAATCTAAGTTTCTTGAAGGTAATCATCCATACTTCACTCACCATAAATTTCCACACATATTTGAGGCATGCAACACAGAGAAAAGAGCAGGGGTACTAACAATAATAGAGAGTTCCACTCCTTTTGAGGCTTTGGGAGAATATAAGGACAAAAAAGGCCGCTTTCACATATTAACATGCAAAATTAATGACCAAGAGTGTACAATCGCCAACATCTACGCGCCAAACATAGGTCAAACCCCATTTTTGAATAAGGTCATGAAAAAAATTGAAGACGTTAGGAGAGGAAGTTTGTTTTTACTGGGTGACTTTAATATTACCCCGGACAACAGACTAGATTCTTCTTCTAAAAATAGGCCTGCCGCGGATTGCCTTAATGTCTGGTTGGACAAAAACGAGATGTTTGACAATTTCAGATGTCTAAATGCAAACTCCAGAGAGTACACACATTTCTCGGACGCGCACCAGACGGCCTCGAGAATTGACCTGATTGTTACCGATATCTATTCCTTGACCAAAGTTAAAGAAATCTCAATTGGGGATAGGACAATCTCTGACCATGCCCCAGTCATCGGGAAAATTATAATGGGTCCCCCTCTTCTAAACGCCAGAGTCTGGAGGTGTAGTGCCAAAACCCTGCATAATCCAGTAAACAAAACAATAATCCAAAATGCCATAAATAATTATTTTAAAGATAACAAATCAGAAATGACAAACCCATGCAACAACTGGTGCGCTCATAAGGCAGTAATTAGAGGAGTGCTGATGGGAATAGCTTCTAAAGAAAAAAAAGAGTATAGGAAAAAGATTCAAAACCTATCAAATAAAATTCGGGCAATAGAAAATAAAATACTGAAAATTACCACACCCTCCCAAAATACTCAAACAGAACTATCTAAATTAAGAACGGAACTGAGAGAGGTATTGTTCTCGCTATACGATGATATAGTAAAAATGTCCAACTATAGATTTTACACCTCCCATAATAAACCAACTAAATACATGGCCAACAAAATTAAAAAGAAAAGAATCAACAATAGAATAAATAGAATCAACAGGCTGGATGGGACGGGTAAAATTTCACACCCAAAGGAAATAGCAAACGAGTTTGCATTATTCTACTCTAAACTATACAACATTAATCCCAAACAAAACGATCCCATAGATAAATTAGGAAAAATTGACAAAATCAAAGCATTTCTGTCACAAATAAATCTCCCTACCCTAACACTAGAAGAGCTCACCGCCCTTAAGGCCCCAGTCACTCCGGATGAAATAGAGAATGTCATCAAAGAGTTTGGTCTTCACAAATCCCCTGGCCCTGATGGGTTCACAAATGCCTATTACAAGGCTTTTTCAAATAATCTCTCACCACACCTAGCTGAAACCTTTAATTTTATTTTCCAAGGTGGTTCCTTCCCTTCGGAAATGTTGATGGCTACGGTATCGGTGATCCCTAAACCCAAAGGAGACCCTGAGGCTATGGAGAACTTTAGACCCATCTCCTTGATAAATGTTGACGTCAAAATTTACTCAAAAATTCTAGCGGACAGGATTAGCCTAGTCATTACAAGACTGATACCAAATGATCAGATGGGATTTGTGAAAGGAAGGCAACCGGCAGACGCAACCAGGAGAATCATCGACATTATGAGCTGGGCCAGAAAAAATAAGATACCTCTTATTTTTAGACGCCGAGAAGGCCTTTGACAGAGTCAACTGGGACTTTCTGAGAGAGAGCTTAGCTAAATTTGGATTTGACGAATACATAATATCATATATCATGGCCTTATACTCTGAACCTAAGGCTAGCGTCTGCTGCAATTGCCAAATCTCAGATCCCTTCTGTATCCAAAACGGTACCAGACAGGGTTGCCCTCTTTCACCCATCCTGTTTAACTTAGCCATAGAGCCCTTGGCCGAAATGATAAGATCTAACAATAAAATTTCAGGTATCTCCACACACACTAGACACCATAAAATTACACTCTTCGCAGACGATATCATATTAACCCTGTCCAACCCAGAAATTTCAATCCCCGAGGTGTTACTAAGTATTGAAAGGTTCTCCGCACTTTCAAACTTCAAAATAAAATGAAGCTAAGTCTAATATACCACCCATGGGCCTAGACAAAGACCAAACCCAAATCATAAAGAACTCTACCCTCTTGAATTGGTGCGAAAAGGAATTCAAATATTTAGGCATTCTAATAAACAAAACAATGAAGGGGACAATAAAATCAAATATTAATCTTTTAAGGGAGATATTAAACAAAGAAAACTTAGCCCATAGAGACAACACATTGTCATGGTGGGGTAGAACCCTCACAATGGGATTATTTATCCTACCGAAACTCCTCTACATTCTTAGATGTGTACCCCTCCCATTTCCAGATATCAGTCTCACCCATCTACAGACACAGATTAAAGATTTCATTTGGAACTCAAAAAACCAAGAACTGCTACCCAAACTCTTTACAAAAGAAAAATTAATGGAGGGATTAATATCCCAAACCTCAAAGCTCATTATTACACCCTATTAATAAAGCAGAGTATTCACTGGCTGCAAGACACAACCCCGCCGGTATGGATAGACCTAGAGACGGCATTAAACAATACCCGCCACCCGAAACTAATCATTCATAAAACAATATTTAATAACCTTCCAGACTCAGTATCGCATCCTCTCTTTCAAGTGGTGGCGATAGCCTGGAAGAAACTATCCTATCAGAAAAAAGGTTTAAAACATTCGGTTATCTTAAATGATTTTCCCATCTCCTTGGTTTACTCCATAATCAACCAAACCCTCCCTAAATTATGGGCAGATTCAAAAATAAAGAAAATTGGAGACATATACACAGGGGAGACTTTTATAAACTTTCAAACCCTAAAAAGCAAATATGAAATCCACCCATCTTCCTTCTTCGAGTTCCTGATCCTTAAAAAAAAATATAGGGTCTTTCATAGGAGACAGACCCAAACTATCAGAGTCATCTATCAAACTACTAAATAACGTCGGACACTATATATTTTGGAGCCATAAATTTATCTATAACAACTTTAACTCAGATTTCAATCTTTCTAAAAGCCCCCCAATGATTAAGTGGGAACAAGACCTAAAGGACACATATAAAACTGAAGAATGGGAGGAAGCTATTAATACCTCTTACCAATCCACCCTCTCTATGACTCTCCAAGAGACCCATTTTAAAGTAATTTCACGATGGTACTACACCCCCAGCAGATTAGCACATATGGACTCTATAAACTCTGCCCAATGTTGGAGAGGATGCGGCCAAAGAGGTGACATGATGCATATCTTCTGGAGTTGCCCAACAATAAACCCTCTCTGGAAGAAAATTTCTAGAGAATTGATTAGCAAACTCACCAATGCTCCCTTTGCTTTGCAGCCTCAAAATGCTCTACTGTCTCTTGGACTCGATCAGCTCGCTCACAACTCGAAACTATTGGTAATTCATATATGTTTAGTGGCAAAAAATTATATTGCATCCCTTTGGAAAAGTCAACAAATACCATCAATGAAAGACATTATTTCAAGAATCTCCCTACATAGATCACACGAGTTCCACTTTGCAATAGCAAACAACCAATGTGCAAAATTTGCAAAACAATGGTCCAGATGGGATCAGCTATTCCCTACCCCAATCACATGAAATATTAGACATGTTCATGCTCCATTCATTAATCATATAAAGGTATTCCTGATCTTTGTACTTCCGTTGACTCAATCTATATTCTATTAAGAATTACGCAATGTGACGTTTACAGATGGTATTAGTGTACATAGTTCCTGTTTCATTATGTTCCATACATTTCAACTGTAAGATCTGTTATCCCCCCTAATGTTAGGGGGTTTGTTTTTCCCCTATCTCCTTACCCCACCCCCTCCCTCCCTCCCCTTCCTAATCTATCCCCCCCCCCCCCCCCCCACCTTAAAGTTCAAAATTCAATAAAATATTTTGAAAGCAAAATAAATACAAAACGTAGTGCTTGGAAATTCAGAGACATGTTGTTAGTAGTTTATAGAATAAAAGAACAATTGACATTTTACTCAAAAATATACCTATAAAGAGAAAAATCAGACAAACTGAAAATTTTGCAGTGGTCTCTAAATTTTTGCCAGAGCTCGCTCGCTCTCTCTCTCTCTCTCTATATATATTCACCTATTAGATCTCTAATCAGTGTGAGGTTAATTTCTAAGGGTCATAATACTGAGGACTGTTTTTAACCCCTTAGTGACCGGTGACAGAGCCAATTTTGAGCTTAATGACAAGGTCAATTTTTACAATTCTGACCACTGTCACTTTATGAGGTAATAACTCTGGAACTCTTCAACAGATCCCACCAATTCTGAGAAAAAAATGCAAATTTGGCAAAAATGTAGCAATTTTCAAACTTTTAATTTTTGTGCACATAAAATCAGAGAGATGTGTCACACAGAATATTTAATAACATTTCCCACATGTCTACTTTATATCAACACAATTATGAAAACATTCTTTTTTGCTGTTAGGACATTAGAAGGGTTAAAAGTTGACCAGCGAATTCTCATTTTTCCAACAGGATTTACAGAACCATTTTTTTTGGGGGGACCACCTCACACTTGAAGTGACTTTGAGGGGCCCAAATGACAAAAAGTACTCACAAGTGACATCATTCTTAAAATTGCAACCCTCAAGGTACACAAAACCACAAGAAATGTTGGAAAAAAATGAACATTTAATTTTTTTTTCTCACTAAAAATTTTCTTTAGACCCAAACTTTTTTTTTATTTTCACAAGGGTAATGGAAGAAAACGGATCCCAAAATTTGTTGTGCAATTTCTCCTGAGTACAATGATACCCAGTTTGTGGAGGAACTATATATTGTTTGGGCTCACCTCAGGGCTCAGAGGGGAAGGAGCGCCATTTCACTTTTTGAACGCAACAGAGTGGATGTCGAGAGTGGATGTTATGTCACGTTTGCAGAGACCCTTATTAGCCTAAAAAGTGAAAAACCCCAAGTGACCCCATTTTGGAAACCACAACCATCATGAATTTTATCCAGGGGAATAGTGAGCATTTTGAACCCACAGGTACGACACAGAATTTGATAACATATTGTCATATTGAATATGTTGTCATTAGTGTTGAACGCAAGGGCTCGCTTCTCCAGTTTGCATTGGGTGCTCAGGTATGCACCAAATATCGCGAGTGCTCAAGTGACATGATCGAGTCCTGTCACACCTTTAACATCTGTTAGACACCAAAAAAAAACAAACATGCAGGGCAATAATCCATGAATACCCGACCACCTGATGCAAATTCGAGCAGCAAGCACTTGCGCTCAACAATACACTGGGTGCAGAATTATTAGACAAGTTGTATTTTAGAGATTTTTATTATTGATCAACAACTATGATCTCAATCAACCCAAAAGACTCAAATATCAAAGCCTAATATTTTTGGAAGTTGGAGTGTTTTTTTTTCAGATTTGGCTATCTTAGGAGGATATGTTTGTGCAGGTAACTATTACTGTGCAGAATTATTAGGCAACTTAATAAAAACCAAATATATTCCCATCTCACTTGTTTATTTTCACCAGGTAAACCAATATAACACAAAATTTAGAAATAAACATTTCTGACATTCAAAAACAAAACCCCCAAAAATGTGTGACCAATATAGCCACCTTTCTTTATGATGACACTCAGCAGCCTTCCATCCATAGATTCTGTCAGTTGCTTGATCTGTTTACGATCAACATGACTGACAACATTACGATCAACATGTTTTATCAAGACCAGCTGACTTTGGTCTTGATAAAACACAGTGGACCTACACCAGCAGATAACATGGCTCCCCAAACCATCACTGATTGTGGAAACTTCACACTAGACCTCAAGCAGCTTGCATTATGGCCACCACTCTTCCTCCAGACTCTGAGACCTTGATTTCCAGATGATATGCAAAATTTACTTTCATCTGAAAACAACACCTTGGACCACTGAGCAACAGCCAAGTTCCTTTTCTCCTTGGCCCAGGTAAGACTCTTCTGGTGTTTCTATTGGTCATGAGTGGATTGACACAAGGAATGTGACACTTGTAGCCCATGTCCTGGACACGTCTGTGTGTGGTGGCTCATGAAGCAATGACTCCAGCAGCAGTCCACTCCTGGTGAATCTCACCCAAATTTTTTGAATGGCCTTTTGTTAACAATCCTTTCAAGGCTGCAGTTATCCCGGTTGCTTGTGCACCTTTTTCTACCACACTTTTTCCTTCCACTCAACTTTCCATTAATATGCTTGGATACAGCACTCTGAACAGCCAGCTTCTTTAGCAATGACCTTTTGTGGCTTACCCTCCTTGTGGAGTATGTCAATGACTGCCTTCTGGGTATCTGTCAAGTCAGCAGTCTTCCCCGTGATTGTGGAGCCTACTGAAACCGACTGAGGGACCCTTTTAAACGCTTACGAAGCCTTTGCAGGTGTTTTTTTATTAATTATTCTAATTTACTGAGAAAATGACTTTGGGGTTTTCATTGGCTGTAAGCCATAATCATCAACATTAACAGAAATAAACACTTGTAATAGATCACTCTGTTTGTAATGACTCTATATATGAGATTCACTTTTTGTATTGAAGAACTGAAATAAATTAACTTTTTGATGATATTCTAATTTTGTGAGAAACACCTGTATATGAGTGGCTGTAACCAGGGATACCTAAGCTACTGCAATGCCCTGCAAGCGACACAGCGAATCAGAAAAACTGTATTAGGCTATGTGCACACGTTGCGGATTAGGCTTAGGAATTTCTGGTGCGGATTCTGCCTCTCCTGGCAGAAAACGCAGCTGCGGATTTGTCGCATTTTTTTGTGCGGATCCGCAGCGTTTTTTGGTGTGTTTTTGCTGCGTTCTTTTTGCGGATTTGCTGCGTTTTTTACCCCTGCGGTTTTCTATAATGGAATGGGTACAAAAACGCTGCAGATTCACAAAAAAGAAGTGACATGCTACTTCTTTTAAACCGCAGCGTTTCCGCAGCAGATTTTTCGCAACGTGTGCACAGCTTTTTTTTTTCTCATTGATTTACATTGTACTGTAAATCAATTGCGGATCTGCTGCACGCTGCATTTCTGCACCCCAAAAAACGCTGCGGATCCGCAGAGAATCCGCAACGTGTGCACATAGCCTCACATTTCTATTTATTTTTAGTATAATTTATTTTACTCATTTATATAGCGCCATTAATTGCACAGCGCTTTACAGACTTTATTATCACTGTCCTCATTGGATCTCCATTCCCTATCATTATGTCTTCTGTGGGAGGAAACCACAGAACCTGGAGGAAACCCACGCAAACACAGGGAGAACATAGAAATTCCTTGCAGATGTTGTCCTTGGTGGGATTTGAACCCACGATCCCGCTAGCCCCTGAGCCGCCATGCTGATGTATTATTACTACATATTCGGATAGGATCTAATTAATGTGGCTTTTATGCTTTTTTTTCCTTTCACAAAATAGTCAACTAAGTCCCCTATGTTATTTACAAGTATTATTACTATTTATTTACTGTGGAGGATTTGCTCATTTTGCTTTTATCCTAGACTATGTAAAGTTAAAGTGTCACTTATCTTACTTATTAAGTTTTATTAGAATGGAAATAATGCTTAATTTGTGGATTAATCATCCACGTGACATTTATTTATACCCATGTAATTTGCTGCCAACAGTGTAGGCGTGAAAAAATAATCAACATGAATCCTGAAATAGGAATCTCTCCTGGAACCTGTTCTACTCGTTTCCATCATCACGAGTCAGAAATGTTTTCTTCCGGCTGATGTGCCACTTCTAGTACATCTTCTGACGTCGTCATTTACTTCTGACAACACTTCTCATGTCCAATCGTGAAGGAGTGTCCCTTCATCTGCTGTCATTTATGGCCAGAGAAACATAACATTACTGTGGCAACCAAGACCTGCAAGTGACCAGAAGGAAGGGGCCTGGACGGTATTTGGTTGTAATCTGACAAATATCTCACCAATAAGATATCAGACCGTCTATGACTGTCATGGCCACAATATTTCTAGTACTGGACCGAACCAGATCAGGAAGACAGTGGGTCCAGTTTAGTAGAACTGCAGGAGGTCCAGACACTGCAGCCATAATAGGGGCCATCTAACAGAGACCTAAACCAAGCATGGCTCAGGCTACCTATAGTTACTTCACCCACATGGACTGTTTGGGCTCCTTCTCACTTGCGTGAAATACGTGTGAGTCTCGCAGGTTAAAACCCGGCACTTGGGAGCGGAGCGTGCAGCTCCATGTATTGCTATGCAGCCGCACGCTCCGCTCTGGAGTGCCGGCGGCAGAGCCGGGTTTTAACCTGCGAGGCTCGGCCGTATTTCACGCAAGTGAGAAGGAGCCCTTAGAAGCCTCCTCCATGTTCTCAGGGTTGGGTCCCATATACTGGTCACAACATTGCTCTGTGTCAATTGATGATTAACGGCCATGGTGACCGCTTATTAAGACCCTGCTTCATTTACTGGCCTGACGGTGGAGAAGGTGGCCATTAGTGGTCAGCTTCTAACATAAAGTACACTACAAACTTCAAAAAGAAGGTTCACTTTTATAAGTCTCCGTGTCAGAAGAACAGGATGTAGGACCAAACTCTGGCAGATCTTGAAGATCTCCACAACAAGCTATGAGAGAAAAATATGAACACCGTTGTTATAGGGATAGCGATAATAACGGGATTTTTTTTTTCAAAATAAGCCTATAAGAAGCGAGAGCTGGTTACTACAGATAACAATCATACTTTATCTTAGAGATCATTTTTTTTAGAAAGTTCCCCACTGATAACACAAGAGAAATCTCTGAGAGGAAAAAACGGAATTCTCGTTTTAGAGCTCTGAGAAAACAGAAAAGAAGTGATGATATTGGTAGCTGTCAAGGATTGAAGACGGAAAGTCATCGTCACCCCGATATATGCAGGAGGGCAGACCGGGTGGGTGACTAGATGTCTATCACCCACCCGCTGCCGCACTTGATGATGAACAAGACACAGGAGACGGACACCACAGGGATAAGGAAATAACATGCATAAAGCTATATATGTAAATTTTTAGAAGTGACGGAGGTCCTAAACAAATACAATCTTAGGCCTCCTTCATACGTCCATATAAGGCAGGTACCGGGAAAAAGCAGTGCCGTTATCAGTATTTTGGGTCATTGCGTCATCAGTGATTTTTCCAGTACGGCTAAAGAATGAAATGACAAAGCTTCCCCTATACATTGCAATGTTAAACCCGCACAGCACACACAGAGCACACTGACACCGTCCACGTGCTGTACGTGTTTTCTCAGGGACCCGCAGACTTGTATTATCCCTTGTCATCCGTGTTTCTGGAGAAACATGGACATGTCTCAGTGCGGGTCACACGGACAGGTGAAGTCACCATAGGTTATAACGGGCACGTATCGGGAGCAGACGTGATGAAGGACGGCTTAGTCACACTAAACGACATACCAACGATCACAACCAGCGATACGACCTGGCCGTGATCGTTGGTAAGTCGTTGTGTGGTCTCTGGGGAGCTGTCACACAGACAGCTCTCTCCAGCGACCAACGATCAGGGGAACGACTTCGGCATCGTTGAAACTGTCTTCAACGATGCCAAGTCCCCCTGCAGCACCCGGGTAACCAGGGTAAACATCGGGTTACTAAGTGCAGGGCTGCGCTTAGTAACCCGATATTTACCCTGGTTACCGTTGTAAAAGTAAAAAAAAAAAAAACCACTACATACTTACATTCTGATGTCTGTCACGTCCCCCGCCGGCGTCCACAGGGTTAAAACTGCTTTAGGCAAGAGCACTGCTAATGCACTCGCTGCTGCCAAGAGTTTCCCTGCACAGTGTCAGCGCCGGCAGTAACAGCGGTGACGTCATCGCTGTACTCTGCTTTACAGCCGGCACTGACACTGTGGACACCGGGGGACGTGACAGACATCAGAATGTGAGTATGTACTGTTTTTTTTTTAACTTTTACAATGGTAAACAGGGTAAATATCGGGTTACTAAGCGCGGCCCTGCGCTTAGTAACCTGATATTTACCCTGGTTACAAGTGAACACATCGCTGGATCGGCATCACACATGCCAATCCAGCGATGACAGCGGGTGATCAGCGACCAAAAAATGGTCCTGATCATTCCCCAACGACCAACGATCTCCAGCAGGGGCCTGATCGTTGGTCGCTGTCACACATAACGAGATCGTTAGCGGAATCGTTGCTACGTCACAAAAAGCGTGACGTTGCAACGATATCGTTAACGATATCGTTATGTGTGACGGTACTTACACAAATGTTATGGGTCAAGATAAAGGTACCTTTAGGCCATGTTCACACAGTGCGTTTTTAACTGCGGAACCGCCGCGATTTTGCCGCTGCGGGTTCGCAGCTGTTTTCCATGCAGGGTACAGTACAATGTACCCTATGGAAAACAGGAACCGCTGTGCACATGATACGGAAATGCACTAAAAAAGCCGCGCTGAATAGCTGCGGTAAAAAAGAAGGACCATGTCACTTCTTTGTGCAGAACTGCAGCGGTTCTGCACCCATAGACCTCCATTGTGAGGTCAAACCCGCAGTAAAACCCGCAGACGAAAAAAATATCTGCGGGTTTTCTGCGCTTTGTGGTGCAGAACCGCTGCAGCAGGAAGTGCATGGGCGGAGTGTGGCTGCCCCCCCGGGCTCCAATCCCACCCCCCCATGCTCCGACGCCCCCCCTGTGCCCTCATCTTCCCCCCTTATACTTACCGGGCCTCCCGGTGTCCGTCCGGCCGTCTTCTCCCTGGGTGCCGCCATCTTCCAAAATGGCGGGCGCATGCGCAGTGCGCCTGCCGAATCTGCCGGCCGGCAGATTCGTTCCAGGCACATTTTGATCACTGTGATAACCTCACAGTGATCAAAATAAGAAAAAAGGTAAATGACCCCCCCCCCCCCCTTTATCACCCCCATAGGTAGTAACAATAATAAAATAAAGAATTTATTTTTTTTTTTCCCCACTACAGTTAGAACTAGGGTTAGGGGTAGGGTTAGGGTTAGGGGTAGGGGCAGGGTATTTTCAGCCATTTTAACCCTAAAAAAACTTCGTAGAAAACACACAGACTCTGCAGAGAAAACTGCATAAAAAAACCGCACTAAAAACCGCATCAAAAAACGCATCAAAAACGCACCAAAAATCGCACCTGCGTTTTCTGCCAAGAGCTGCGGTTTTAAGTGCAGAAAAAACAGCAGGGAAATCAGGAACGTGTGAACATGGCCTTACACTAAACGACTTACCAACGATCACGACCAGCGATACGACCTGGCCGTGATCGTTGGTAAGTCGTTGTGTGGCCGCTGCGTATTCCTCCATTATCGGAGACTGTGGGCAGATAAAACCACAGATCATACATGGCTCACACTTCGTACAGAGATCAAAGCACTGATTGATGGAAGTTTCCGGTAACGTCGCGTTCTGCAGACCGCGGGCGAGATGTCATGTAACGCTGAATAACGTCCATATAAAGCGGCTCAGTATTAATGATGACTTCTGGTACCAATAGGAGCCAGAGTTGGAGCCACGAGACATTCGGCCATACACCGATCCGTGTCACATTGGCCGCTGTTCACACCCAGCTGTAGTATTGTACCTGATAAATGAGCGCAGTACCAGAAGGCGGCACATTATAGCCAACCACAAGGACGGATCGGGGCTCAGTAGATGCTCAGGATCTGCCATCACCCCAGGATTGGCACAGTCAGGGCCGTGTATACATTACCCATGGTAATAAGGAGTGACCTACACATATATGCCATGTATACTGGAGAACTAGAAGTCCCAGAGTGCCCACACCACTACCAGACGAGCACCTATCTACGACCCACGCGAGGATGGGGAGAGCGCTCACCTATGACCGGCCTGTCATTAATGGACGGCTTGGCGCTGGTGATGGTGGAGCCCCGTGTCCTGGTGATGGGCAGCAGCAGAGCCGCCAGCAGCCCCAGCACAGCAGCTGTGCCCATGATGGCAGCACTGCATCTGACGAGCGTCTCCTTCCTGATCCGCGGGCACGGCCTCCAGGGGAGGGGGCAGCGGCGGTGCGGAGACAGACACGCAGGCACCAGGCAGCGGCGCCCCCTGCCCCTCCCCGAGTCACAGCCCAAAAGCCCGCATTGCATCACCGCCCGGTCCCCGCACAGAGGAAGTGGAGGCTGAGGCGGCCACTTCCTCCTTGTGAGGGTCACAAATATTACACCCACCCACCATCACATGAACCCACCCACCATGGTGCGCCCGAGGTCTGCACCGACCTCTGGCACAGGCACCGCCATGTAGTGTTATAGCACATCACCCCTGCCACTGCGGCCAGCTGGAAATGCCGGGTATGGGAGAAGCTGGGTTATAGGCCTGCCACATCCCCAGCAACACAGCACATGCTCCACAAGACCCCCACCAGCAAGACACGGGTGACCCCATAACAGTGTGCCAGCAGCAGATGCCCCATAACAGTGTGCCAGCAGCAGATGCCCCATAACAGTGTGCCAGCAGCAGATGCCCCATAACAGTGTGCCAGCAGCAGATGCCCCATAACAGTGTGCCAGCAGCAGGTGCCCCCATAACAGTGTGCCAGCAGCAGATACCCTTATAATAGTGTGCCAGCAGCCGGGGCCCCCATAACAGTGTGCCAGCAGCAGATACCCTTATAATAGTGTGCCAGCAGCCGGGGCCCCCATAACAGTGTGCCAGCAACATGTGCCCCCATAACAGCGTGCCAGCAATAGGTGCCCCTTAACAGTGTGCCAGCGGCAGGTTCCCCCATAACAGTGTGCCAATAAAAGCGTGCCAGCAGCAGATGTCCCATAACAGTGTGCCAGCAGCAGGTGCCCCCATAACAGCGTGTCAGCAGCAGATACCCTTATAATAGTGTGCCAGCAGCCGGGGCCCCCATAACAGTGTGCCAGCAACATGTGCCCCCATAACAGCGTGCCAGCAATAGGTGCCCCTTAACAGTGTGCCAGCGGCAGGTTCCCCCATAACAGTGTGCCAATAAAAGCGTGCCAGCAGCAGATGTCCCATAACAGTGTGACAGCAACATGTTGCCCCATAACAATGCGCCCACAGCAGGTGACCCCATAACAGCGTGCCAGCAATAGGTGCCCACATAACAGTGTGCCAGCGGTAGGTTCCCGCATAACACTGTGCCAATAACTCTGTGTGTATGTACCCAGCACTCGCCGCTCTCTGTGTGTATGTACCCAGCACTCGCCGCTCTCTATGTGTATGTATCCAGCACTCGCCGTTCTCTGTGTGTATGTACCCAGCACTCGCCGCTCTCTGTGTGTATGTATCCAGCACTCGCCGCTCTCTGTGTGTATCCAGCACTCGCCGCTCTCTGTGTGTACCCAGCACTCGCCGCTCTCTGTGTGTATCCAGCACTCGCCGCTCTCTGTGTGTACCCAGCACTCGCCGCTCTCTGTGTATGTACCCAGCACTCGCCGCTCTCTGTGTATGTATCCAGCACTCGCCGCTCTCTGTGTGTATGTACCCAGCACTCGCCGCTCTCTATGTGTATGTATCCAGCACTCGCCGCTCTCTGTGTGTATCCAGCACTCGCCGCTCTCTGTGTGTACCCAGCACTCGCCGCTCTCTGTGTATGTACCCAGCACTCGCCGCTCTCTGTGTATGTATCCAGCACTCGCCGCTCTCTGTGTATGTACCCAGCACTCGCCGCTCTCTGTGTATGTATCCAGCACTCGCCGCTCTCTGTGTATGTATCCAGCACTCGCCGCTCTCTGTGTGTATGTACCCAGCACTCGCCGCTCTCTATGTGTATGTATCCAGCACTCGCCGCTCTCTGTGTATGTATCCAGCACTCGCCGTTCTCTGTGTGTATGTACCCAGCACTCGCCGTTCTCTGTGTGTATGTACCCAGCACTCGCCGCTCTCTGTGTGTATGTATCCAGCACTCGCCGCTCTCTGTGTGTATCCAGCACTCGCCGCTCTCTGTGTGTACCCAGCACTCGCCGCTCTCTGTGTGTATCCAGCACTCGCCGCTCTCTGTGTGTATGTATCCAGCACTCGCCGCTCTCTGTGTGTATGTATTCAGCACTCGCCGCTCTCTGTGTGTATGTATCCAGCACTCGCCGCTCTCTGTGTATGTACCCAGCACTCGCCGCTCTCTATGTGTATGTATCCAGCACTCGCCGTTCTCTGTGTGTATGTACCCAGCACTCGCCGCTCTCTGTGTGTATGTACCCAGCACTCGCCGCTCTCTGTGTATGTACCCAGCACTCGCCGCTCTCTGTGTATGTATCCAGCACTCGCCGCTCTCTGTGTATGTATCCAGCACTCGCCGCTCTCTGTGTGTATGTACCCAGCACTCGCCGCTCTCTATGTGTATGTATCCAGCACTCGCCGCTCTCTGTGTATGTATCCAGCACTCGCCGTTCTCTGTGTGTATGTACCCAGCACTCGCCGCTCTCTATGTGTATGTATCCAGCACTCGCCGCTCTCTGTGTATGTATCCAGCACTCGCCGTTCTCTGTGTGTATGTACCCAGCACTCGCCGTTCTCTGTGTGTATGTACCCAGCACTCGCCGCTCTCTGTGTGTATGTATCCAGCACTCGCCGCTCTCTGTGTGTATCCAGCACTCGCCGCTCTCTGTGTGTACCCAGCACTCGCCGCTCTCTGTGTGTATCCAGCACTCGCCGCTCTCTGTGTGTATGTATCCAGCACTCGCCGCTCTCTGTGTGTATGTATTCAGCACTCGCTGCTCTCTGTGTGTATGTATCCAGCACTCGCCGCTCTCTGTGTATGTACCCAGCACTCGCCGCTCTCTATGTGTATGTATCCAGCACTCGCCGTTCTCTGTGTGTATGTACCCAGCACTCGCCGCTCTCTGTGTGTATGTATCCAGCACTCGCCGCTCTCTGTGTGTATCCAGCACTCGCCGCTCTCTGTGTGTACCCAGCACTCGCCGCTCTCTGTGTGTATCCAGCACTCGCCGCTCTCTGTGTATGTACCCAGCACTCGCCGCTCTCTGTGTATGTACCCAGCACTCGCCGCTCTCTGTGTATGTATCCAGCACTCGCCGCTCTCTGTGTATGTATCCAGCACTCGCCGCTCTCTGTGTGTATGTACCCAGCACTCGCCGCTCTCTATGTGTATGTATCCAGCACTCGCCGCTCTCTGTGTATGTATCCAGCACTCGCCGTTCTCTGTGTGTATGTACCCAGCACTCGCCGCTCTCTATGTGTATGTATCCAGCACTCGCCGCTCTCTGTGTATGTATCCAGCACTCGCCGTTCTCTGTGTGTATGTACCCAGCACTCGCCGTTCTCTGTGTGTATGTACCCAGCACTCGCCGCTCTCTGTGTGTATGTATCCAGCACTCGCCGCTCTCTGTGTGTATCCAGCACTCGCCGCTCTCTGTGTGTACCCAGCACTCGCCGCTCTCTGTGTGTATCCAGCACTCGCCGCTCTCTGTGTGTATGTATCCAGCACTCGCCGCTCTCTGTGTGTATGTATTCAGCACTCGCCGCTCTCTGTGTGTATGTATCCAGCACTCGCCGCTCTCTGTGTATGTACCCAGCACTCGCCGCTCTCTGTGTATGTATCCAGCACTCGCCGCTCTCTGTGTATGTATCCAGCACTCGCCGCTCTCTGTGTGTATGTACCCAGCACTCGCCGCTCTCTGTGTGTATGTATCCAGCACTCGCCGCTCTCTGTGTATGTATCCAGCACTAGCCGCTCTCTGTGTGTATGTATCCAGCACTCGCCGCTCTCTGTGTATGTATCCAGCACTCGCCGCTCTCTGTGTGTATGTATGCAGCACTCGCCGCTCTCTGTGTGTATGTATCCAGCACTCGCCGCTCTCTGTGTGTATGTATCCAGCACTCGCCGTTCTCTGTGTGTATGTATCCAGCACTCGCCGTTCTCTGTGTGTATGTACCCAGCACTCGCCGCTCTCTATGTGTATGTATCCAGCACTCGCCGCTCTCTGTGTGTATGTATCCAGCACTCGCCGCTCTCTGTGTGTATCCAGCACTCGCCGTTCTCTGTGTGTATGTATCCAGCACTCGCCGTTCTCTGTGTATGTACCCAGCACTCGCTGCTCTCTATGTGTATGTATCCAGCACTCGCCGCTCTCTGTGTATGTACCCAGCACTCGCTGCTCTCTATGTGTATGTACCCAGCACTCGCCGCTCTCTGTGTATGTATCCAGCACTCGCCGCTCTCTGTGTGTATCCAGCACTCGCCGCTCTCTGTGTGTATCCAGCACTCGCCGTTCTCTGTGCATGTACCCAGCACTCGCCGCTCTCTGTGTATGTACCCAGCACTCGCCGCTCTCTGTGTGTATGTATCCAGCACTCGCCGCTCTCTGTGTGTATCCAGCACTCGCCGCTCTCTATGTGTATCCAGCACTCGCCGTTCTCTGTGTGTATGTATCCAGCACTCGCCGCTCTCTGTGTGTATCCAGCACTCGCTGTTCTCTGTGTATGTACCCAGCACTCGCCGCTCTCTGTGTATGTACCCAGCACTCGCCGCTCTCTGTGTATGTATCCAGCACTCGCCGCTCTCTGTGTATGTATCCAGCACTCGCCGCTCTCTGTGTATGTATCCAGCACTCGCTGCTCTCTGTGTGTATCCAGCACTCGCCGCTCTCTGTGTGTATCCAGCACTCGCCGCTCTCTGTGTATGTATCCAGCACTCGCCGCTCTCTGTGTGTATCCAGCACTCGCTGTTCTCTGTGTATGTATCCAGCACTCGCCGCTCTCTGTGTGTATCCAGCACTCGCCGCTCTCTGTGTATGTATCCAACACTCGCCGTTCTCTGTGTGTATCCAGCACTCGCTGTTCTCTGTGTGTATGTATCCAGCACTCGCCGCTCTCTGTGTGTATGTATCCAGCACTCGCCGCTCTCTGTGTGTATGTATCCAGCACTCGCCGCTCTCTGTGTGTATGTATCCAGCACTCGCCGCTCTCTGTGTGTATGTATCCAGCACTCGCCGTTCTCTGTGTGTATCCAGCACTCGCTGTTCTCTGTGTGTATCCAGCACTCGCCGTTCTCTGTGTGTATGTATCCAGCACTCGCTGCTCTGTGTGTGTATGTATCCAGCACTCGCCGCTCTCTATGTTTATGTATCCAGCACTCGCCGCTCTCTATGTGTATGTATCCAGCACTCGCCGCTCTCTATGTGTATGTGCCCAGCACTCGCCGCTCTTTATGTTTATGTATCCAGCACTCGCCGCTCTCTATGTTTATGTATCCAGCACTCGCCGCTCTCTATGTGTATGTATCCAGCACTCGCCGCTCTCTGTGTGTACCCAGCACTCGCCACTCTCTGTGTGTACCCAGCACTCGCCGCTCTCTGTGTATGTATCCAGCACTCGCCGTTCTCTGTGTGTATCCAGCACTCGCCATTCTCTGTGTGTATCCAGCACTCGCTCTATGTGTGTATCCAGCACTCGCCGTTCTCTGTGTGTATCCAGCACTCGCCGTTCTCTGTGTGTATGTATCCAGCACTCGCCGCTCTCTATGTTTATGTATCCAGCACTCGCCGCTCTCTGTGTGTATGTACCCAGCACTCGCCGCTCTCTATGTGTATGTGCCCAGCACTCGCCGCTCTCTATGTGTATCCAGCACTCGCCGTTCTCTGTGTGTATGTGCCCAGCACTCGCCGCTCTCTATGTGTATCCAGCACTCGCCGCTCTCTGTGTGTATGTGCCCAGCACTCGCCGCTCTCTATGTTTATGTATCCAGCACTCGCCGCTCTCTATGTGTATGTATCCAGCACTCGCCGCTCTCTATGTGTATGTATCCAGCACTCGCCGCTCTCTATGTTTATGTATCCAGCACTCGCCGCTCTCTATGTTTATGTATCCAGCACTCGCCGCTCTCTATGTGTATGTATCCAGCACTCGCCGCTCTCTGTGTGTATGTACCCAGCACTCGCCACTCTCTGTGTGTACCCAGCACTCGCCACTCTCTGTGTGTATCCAGCACTGGCCGTTCTCTGTGTGTATCCAGCACTCGCCGCTCTGAGTGTATGTACCCAGCACTCACCACTCTCTGTGTGTATCCAGCACTCGCCGCTCTCTGTGTGTATCCAGTACTCGCCGTTCTCTGTGTGTATCCAGCACTCGCCGCTCTCTGTGTGTATGTATCCAGCACTCGCCACTCTCTGTGTGTATCCAGCACTCGCCGCTCTCTGTGTGTATGTATCCAGCACTCGCCGTTCTCTGTGTGTATGTACCCAGCACTCGCCGCTCTCTATGTGTATGTATCCAGCACTCGCCGCTCTCTGTGTGTATCCAGCACTCGCCGTTCTCTGTGTGTATGTATCCAGCACTCGCCGTTCTCTGTGTGTATGTACCCAGCACTCGCCACTCTCTGTGTTTATGTATCCAGCACTCGCCGCTCTCTGTGTGTATCCAGCACTCGCCGTTCTCTGTGTGTATGTATCCAGCACTCGCCGCTCTCTGTGTGTATGTATCCAGCACTCGCCGCTCTCTGTGTGTATGTATCCAGCACTCGCCGCTCTCTGTGTGTATGTATCCAGCACTCGCCGCTCTCTATGTGTATGTATCCAGCACTCGCCGCTCTCTATGTGTATGTATCCAGCACTCGCCGCTCTCTATGTGTATGTATCCAGCACTCGCCGCTCTCTATGTGTATGTATCCAGCACTCGCCGCTCTCTGTGTGTATGTATCCAGCACTCGCCGCTCTCTATGTGTATGTATCCAGCACTCGCCGCTCTCTATGTGTATGTATCCAGCACGCGCCGCTCTCTGTGTGTATGTACCCAGCACTTGCCGCTCTGTGTGTATGTACCCAGCACTCACCGCTCTCTGTGTGTATCCAGCACTCGCCGCTCTCTGTGTGTATGTATCCAGCACTCACCGCTCTCTGTGTGTATGTATCCAGCACTCGCCGCTCTCTGTGTGTATATATCCAGCACTCGCCGCTCTCTGTGTGTATGTATCCAGCACTCGCCGCTCTCTGTGTGTATGTACCAGCACTCGCCGCTCTCTGTGTGTATGTATCCAGCACTCCACTCTCTGTGTGTATGTACCCAGCACTCGCCGCTCTCTGTGTGTATGTACCCAGCACTCGCCGCTCTCTATGTGTGTGTATCCAGCACTCGCCGCTCTCTGTGTGTATGTACCTAGCACTCGCCGCTTTCTATGTGTGTGTATCCAGCACTTGCCGCTCTCTATGTGTATGTATCCAGCACTCCGCTCTCTGTGTGTATGTACCCAGCACTCGCCGCTCTCTGTGTGTATGTACCCAGCACTCGCCGCTCTCTATGTGTGTGTATCCAGCACTCGCCGCTCTCTGTGTGTATGTACCCAGCACTCGCCGCTCTCTATGTGTGTGTATCCAGCACTCGCCGCTCTCAGTGTGTATGTATCCAGTACTCGCCGCTCTCTGTGTGTATGTATCCAGCACTCGCCGCTCTCTGTGTGTATGTATCCAGCACTCGCCGCTCTCTGTGTGTATGTATCCAGCACTCGACGCTCTCTGTATGTATGTATACAGCACTCGCCGTTCTCTGTGTGTATGTACCCATCACTCGCCGCTCTCTATGTGTAAGTACCCAGTACTCGCTGCTCTCTATCTGTATGTACCCAGCACTCGCCGCTCTCTGTGTGTATGTATCCAGCACTCCCCGCTCTCTATGTGTATGTATCCAGCACTTGTCGCTCTCTGTGAGTATTTACCCAGCACTCGCTGCTCTCTGTGTGTATGTATCCAGCACTCGCCGCTCTCTGTGTGTATGTACCCAGCACTCGCCGCTCTCTGTGTGTATGTATCCAGCACTCGTCGTTCTCTGTGTGTATGTACCCAGCACTCGCCGTTCTCTGTGTGTATGTACCCAGCACTCGCTGCTCTCTATCTGTATGTACCCAGCACTCGCCGCTCTCTGTGTGTATGTACCCAGCACTCGCCGCTCTCTGTGTGTATGTATCCAGCACTCCCCGTGCTCTATGTGTATGTATCCAGCACTTGCCGCTCTCTGTGTATGTATCCAGCACTCGCTGCTCTCTATGTGTAAGTACCCAGCACTCGCCGCTCTCTGTGTGTATGTACCCAGCACTAGCCGCTCTCTGTGTGTATGTGCCCAGCACTCGCCGCTCTCTGTGTGTATGTATCCAGCACTCGCCGCTCTCTGTGTGTATGTACCCAGCACTCGCCGCTCTCTATGTGTATGTATCCAGCGCTCGCCGCTCTCTATGTGTATGTACCCAGCACTCGCCGTTCTCTGTGTGTATGTATCCAGCACTCGCCGCTCTCTGTGTGTATGTATCCAGCACTCGCCGCTCTCTGTGGGTATGTATTCAGCACTCGCCGCTCTCTGTGTGTATGTATCCAGCACTCGCCGCTCTCTGTGTGTACCCAGCACTCGCCGCTCTCTGTGTGTATCCAGCACTCGCCGCTCTCTGTGTATGTACCCAGCACTCGCCGCTCTCTGTGTATGTATCCAGCACTCGCCGCTCTCTGTGTATGTATCCAGCACTCGCCGCTCTCTGTGTGTATCTACCCAGCACTCGCCGCTCTCTATGTGTATGTATCCAGCACTCGCCGCTCTCTGTGTATGTATCCAGCACTCGCCGTTCTCTGTGTGTATGTACCCAGCACTCGCCGCTCTCTATGTGTATGTATCCAGCACTCGCCGCTCTCTGTGTATGTATCCAGCACTCGCCGTTCTCTGTGTGTATGTACCCAGCACTCGCCGTTCTCTGTGTGTATGTACCCAGCACTCGCCGCTCTCTGTGTGTATGTATCCAGCACTCGCCGCTCTCTGTGTGTATCCAGCACTCGCCGCTCTCTGTGTGTACCCAGCACTCGCCGCTCTCTGTGTGTATCCAGCACTCGCCGCTCTCTGTGTGTATGTATCCAGCACTCGCCGCTCTCTGTGTGTATGTATTCAGCACTCGCCGCTCTCTGTGTGTATGTATCCAGCACTCGCCGCTCTCTGTGTATGTACCCAGCACTCGCCGCTCTCTATGTGTATGTATCCAGCACTCGCCGTTCTCTGTGTGTATGTACCCAGCACTCGCCGCTCTCTGTGTGTATGTACCCAGCACTCGCCGCTCTCTGTGTATGTACCCAGCACTCGCCGCTCTCTGTGTATGTATCCAGCACTCGCCGCTCTCTGTGTATGTATCCAGCACTCGCCGCTCTCTGTGTGTATGTACCCAGCACTCGCCGCTCTCTATGTGTATGTATCCAGCACTCGCCGCTCTCTGTGTATGTATCCAGCACTCGCCGTTCTCTGTGTGTATGTACCCAGCACTCGCCGCTCTCTATGTGTATGTATCCAGCACTCGCCGCTCTCTGTGTATGTATCCAGCACTCGCCGTTCTCTGTGTGTATGTACCCAGCACTCGCCGTTCTCTGTGTGTATGTACCCAGCACTCGCCGCTCTCTGTGTGTATGTATCCAGCACTCGCCGCTCTCTGTGTGTATCCAGCACTCGCCGCTCTCTGTGTGTACCCAGCACTCGCCGCTCTCTGTGTGTATCCAGCACTCGCCGCTCTCTGTGTGTATGTATCCAGCACTCGCCGCTCTCTGTGTGTATGTATTCAGCACTCGCCGCTCTCTGTGTGTATGTATCCAGCACTCGCCGCTCTCTGTGTATGTACCCAGCACTCGCCGCTCTCTATGTGTATGTATCCAGCACTCGCCGTTCTCTGTGTGTATGTACCCAGCACTCGCCGCTCTCTGTGTGTATGTATCCAGCACTCGCCGCTCTCTGTGTGTATCCAGCACTCGCCGCTCTCTGTGTGTACCCAGCACTCGCCGCTCTCTGTGTGTATCCAGCACTCGCCGCTCTCTGTGTATGTACCCAGCACTCGCCGCTCTCTGTGTATGTACCCAGCACTCGCCGCTCTCTGTGTATGTATCCAGCACTCGCCGCTCTCTGTGTATGTATCCAGCACTCGCCGCTCTCTGTGTGTATGTACCCAGCACTCGCCGCTCTCTATGTGTATGTATCCAGCACTCGCCGCTCTCTGTGTATGTATCCAGCACTCGCCGTTCTCTGTGTGTATGTACCCAGCACTCGCCGCTCTCTATGTGTATGTATCCAGCACTCGCCGCTCTCTGTGTATGTATCCAGCACTCGCCGTTCTCTGTGTGTATGTACCCAGCACTCGCCGTTCTCTGTGTGTATGTACCCAGCACTCGCCGCTCTCTGTGTGTATGTATCCAGCACTCGCCGCTCTCTGTGTGTATCCAGCACTCGCCGCTCTCTGTGTGTACCCAGCACTCGCCGCTCTCTGTGTGTATCCAGCACTCGCCGCTCTCTGTGTGTATGTATCCAGCACTCGCCGCTCTCTGTGTGTATGTATTCAGCACTCGCCGCTCTCTGTGTGTATGTATCCAGCACTCGCCGCTCTCTGTGTATGTACCCAGCACTCGCCGCTCTCTGTGTATGTATCCAGCACTCGCCGCTCTCTGTGTATGTATCCAGCACTCGCCGCTCTCTGTGTATGTATCCAGCACTCGCCGCTCTCTGTGTGTATGTATCCAGCACTCGCCGCTCTCTGTGTATGTATCCAGCACTCGCCGCTCTCTGTGTGTATGTATCCAGCACTCGCCGCTCTCTGTGTATGTATCCAGCACTCGCCGCTCTCTGTGTGTATGTATGCAGCACTCGCCGCTCTCTGTGTGTATGTATCCAGCACTCGCCGCTCTCTGTGTGTATGTATCCAGCACTCGCCGTTCTCTGTGTGTATGTATCCAGCACTCGCCGTTCTCTGTGTGTATGTACCCAGCACTCGCCGCTCTCTATGTGTGTGTATCCAGCACTCGCCGCTCTCTGTGTGTATGTATCCAGCACTCGCCGCTCTCTGTGTGTATCCAGCACTCGCCGTTCTCTGTGTGTGTGTATCCAGCACTCGCCGTTCTCTGTGTATGTACCCAGCACTCGCTGCTCTCTATGTGTATGTATCCAGCACTCGCCGCTCTCTGTGTATGTACCCAGCACTCGCTGCTCTCTATGTGTATGTACCCAGCACTCGCCGCTCTCTGTGTATGTATCCAGCACTCGCCGCTCTCTGTGTGTATCCAGCACTCGCCGCTCTCTGTGTGTATCCAGCACTCGCCGTTCTCTGTGCATGTACCCAGCACTCGCCGCTCTCTGTGTATGTACCCAGCACTCGCCGCTCTCTGTGTGTATGTATCCAGCACTCGCCGCTCTCTGTGTGTATCCAGCACTCGCCGCTCTCTATGTGTATCCAGCACTCGCCGTTCTCTGTGTGTATGTATCCAGCACTCGCCGCTCTCTGTGTGTATCCAGCACTCGCTGTTCTCTGTGTATGTACCCAGCACTCGCCGCTCTCTGTGTATGTACCCAGCACTCGCCGCTCTCTGTGTATGTATCCAGCACTCGCCGCTCTCTGTGTATGTATCCAGCACTCGCCGCTCTCTGTGTATGTATCCAGCACTCGCCGCTCTCTGTGTGTATCCAGCACTCGCCGCTCTCTGTGTATGTATCCAGCACTCGCCGCTCTCTGTGTGTATCCAGCACTCGCCGCTCTCTGTGTGTATCCAGCACTCGCCGCTCTCTGTGTGTATCCAGCACTCGCCGCTCTCTGTGTATGTATCCAGCACTCGCCGCTCTCTGTGTGTATCCAGCACTCGCTGTTCTCTGTGTATGTATCCAGCACTCGCCGCTCTCTGTGTGTATCCAGCACTCGCCGCTCTCTGTGTATGTATCCAACACTCGCCGTTCTCTGTGTGTATCCAGTACTCGCTGTTCTCTGTGTGTATGTATCCAGCACTCGCCGCTCTCTGTGTGTATGTATCCAGCACTCGCCGCTCTCTGTGTGTATGTATCCAGCACTCGCCGCTCTCTGTGTGTATGTATCCAGCACTCGCCGCTCTCTGTGTGTATGTATCCAGCACTCGCCGTTCTCTGTGTGTATCCAGCACTCGCTGTTCTCTGTGGGTATGTATCCAGCACTCGCCGTTCTCTGTGTGTATGTATCCAGCACTCGCTGCTCTGTGTGTGTATGTATCCAGCACTCGCCGCTCTCTATGTTTATGTATCCAGCACTCGCCGCTCTCTATGTGTATGTATCCAGCACTCGCCGCTCTCTATGTGTATGTGCCCAGCACTCGCCGCTCTTTATGTTTATGTATCCAGCACTCGCCGCTCTCTATGTTTATGTATCCAGCACTCGCCGCTCTCTATGTGTATGTATCCAGCACTCGCCGCTCTCTGTGTGTACCCAGCACTCGCCACTCTCTGTGTGTACCCAGCACTCGCCGCTCTCTGTGTATGTATCCAGCACTCGCCGTTCTCTGTGTGTATCCAGCACTCGCCATTCTCTGTGTGTATCCAGCACTCGCTCTCTGTGTGTATCCAGCACTCGCCGTTCTCTGTGTGTATCCAGCACTCGCCGTTCTCTGTGTGTATGTATCCAGCACTCGCCGCTCTCTATGTTTATGTATCCAGCACTCGCCGCTCTCTGTGTGTATGTACCCAGCACTCGCCGCTCTCTATGTGTATGTGCCCAGCACTCGCCGCTCTCTATGTGTATCCAGCACTCGCCGTTCTCTGTGTGTATGTGCCCAGCACTCGCCGCTCTCTATGTGTATCCAGCACTCGCCGCTCTCTGTGTGTATGTGCCCAGCACTCGCCGCTCTCTATGTTTATGTATCCAGCACTCGCCGCTCTCTATGTGTATGTATCCAGCACTCGCCGCTCTCTATGTGTATGTATCCAGCACTCGCCGCTCTCTATGTTTATGTATCCAGCACTCGCCGCTCTCTATGTTTATGTATCCAGCACTCGCCGCTCTCTATGTGTATGTATCCAGCACTCGCCGCTCTCTGTGTGTATGTACCCAGCACTCGCCACTCTCTGTGTGTACCCAGCACTCGCCACTCTCTGTGTGTATCCAGCACTGGCCGTTCTCTGTGTGTATCCAGCACTCGCCGCTCTGAGTGTATGTACCCAGCACTCACCACTCTCTGTGTGTATCCAGCACTCGCCGCTCTCTGTGTGTATCCAGTACTCGCCGTTCTCTGTGTGTATCCAGCACTCGCCGCTCTCTGTGTGTATGTATCCAGCACTCGCCACTCTCTGTGTGTATCCAGCACTCGCCGCTCTCTGTGTGTATGTATCCAGCACTCGCCGTTCTCTGTGTGTATGTACCCAGCACTCGCCGCTCTCTATGTGTATGTATCCAGCACTCGCCGCTCTCTGTGTGTATCCAGCACTCGCCGTTCTCTGTGTGTATGTATCCAGCACTCGCCGTTCTCTGTGTGTATGTACCCAGCACTCGCCACTCTCTGTGTTTATGTATCCAGCACTCGCCGCTCTCTGTGTGTATCCAGCACTCGCCGTTCTCTGTGTGTATGTATCCAGCACTCGCCGCTCTCTGTGTGTATGTATCCAGCACTCGCCGCTCTCTGTGTGTATGTATCCAGCACTCGCCGCTCTCTGTGTGTATGTATCCAGCACTCGCCGCTCTCTGTGTGTATGTATCCAGCACTCGCCGCTCTCTGTGTTTATGTATCCAGCACTCGCCGCTCTCTGTGTGTATGTACCCAGCACTCGCCGCTCTCTGTGTTTATGTATCCAGCACTCGCCGCTCTCTGTGTGTATGTATCCAGCACTCGCCGCTCTCTGTGTGTATGTATCCAGCACTCGCCGCTCTCTGTGTGTATGTATTCAGCACTCGCCGCTCTCTGTGTGTATGTATTCAGCACTCGCCGCTCTCTGTGTGTATGTACCCAGCACTCGCCGCTCTCTGTGTTTATGTATCCAGCACTCGCCGCTCTCTTTGTGTATGTATCCAGCACTCGCCGCTCTCTGTGTGTATGTATCCAGCACTCGCCGCTCTCTGTGTGTATGTATCCAGCACTCGCCGCTCTCTGTGTGTATGTATTCAGCACTCGCCGCTCTCTGTGTGTATGTATCCAGCACTCGCCGCTCTCTATGTGTATGTACCCAGCACTCGCTGCTATGTGTATGTATCCAGCACTCGCTGCTCTCTATGTGTATGTACCCAGCACTCGCTGCTCTCTGTGTGTATGTACCCAGCACTCGCTGCTCTCTATGTGTATGTACCCAGCACTCGCTGCTCTCTATGTGTATGTACCCAGCACTCGCTGCTCTCTGTGTGTATGTATCCAGCACTCGCTGCTCTCTATGTGTATGTACCCAGCACTCGCCGCGCTGTGTGTATGTATCCAGCACTCGCCGCTCTCTGTGTGTATGTACCCAGCACTCGCTGCTATGTGTATGTATCCAGCACTCGCTGCTCTCTATGTGTATGTATCCAGCACTCGCTGCTCTCTGTGTGTATGTACCCAGCACTCGCTGCTCTCTATGTGTATGTATCCAGCACTCGCCGCTCTCTGTGTGTATGTACCCAGCACTCGCCGCTCTCTGTGTGTATGTATCCAGCACTCGCCGCTCTCTGTGTGTATGTACCCAGCACTCGCTGCTCTCTATGTGTATGTACCCAGCACTCGCCGCTTTCTGTGTGTATGTACCCAGCACTCGCCGCTCTCTGTGTGTATGTACCCAGCACTCGCTGCTCTCTATGTGTATGTACCCAGCACTCGCCGCTCTGTGTGTATGTATCCAGCACTCGCCGCTCTCTGTGTGTATGTACCCAGCACTCGCTGCTCTCTATGTGTATGTACCCAGCACTCGCCGCTCTGTGTGTATGTATCCAGCACTCGCCGCTCTCTGTGTGTATGTACCCAGCACTCGCTGCTCTCTATGTGTATGTATCCAGCACTCGCCGCTCTCTGTGTGTATGTATCCAGCACTTGCCGCTCTCTGTGTGTATGTATCCAGCACTTGCCGCTCTCTGTGTGTATGTACCCAGCACTCGCTGCTCTCTATGTGTATGTACCCAGCACTCGCCGCTCTCTGTGTATGTACCCAGCACTCGCCGCTCTCTGTGTATGTATCCAGCACTCGCTGCTCGTAGGTTCTGTCTCCTGAGCGCCTTTTAACCACTTTCGGTTTGCAAAGACACCAAGTGGCTAAAAGAAGTGAGTGGCTCGTTCTCCTGGAGTTCTCCGCTCTCTTCCTCACAATACATATCAGTGGGAGGGAGAACAGACGTCTGGACATCTCTGAGCTTCTCCCAGCGTTATTGCTTCATAAACTTCTTCATGGAGAAATACATCACAGAAAACAGCAGTAAATGATCACGGGCTGTTTTCAGGTATGATAGAAAAACCCTAATGTTTCAATGTATCTGTTCTGCCCATCTTAAAGGGACACTGTCACCTGAATTTGGAGGGAACAATCTTCAGCCATGGAGGCGGGGTTTTCGGGTGTTTGATTCACCCTTTCCTTACCCGCTGGCTGCATGCTGGCTGCAAAATTGGATTGAAGTTCATTCTCTGTCCTCCATAGTACATGCCTGCGCAAGGCAAGATTGCCTGGTGCAGGCATGTACTATGGAGGACAGAGAATCAACTTCAATCCAATTTTGCAGCCAGCATGCAGCCAGCGGGTAAGGAAAGGGTGAATCAAAAACCCCAAAACCCCGCCTCCATGGCTGAAGATTGTTCCCTCCAAATTCAGGTGACAGTGTCCCTTTAATGTGCAGAGAGTTAATTATCATGTTATTCAAGTTGTGGCCACTGGAGGTCATCAGTTGCCTACTTTTCATGTTGTTTACCAACCTTTCCCTCCTAAGAGCAATGTCTTATGGGTTAGTTCCGCCCACATTCTTCTTGTGAAGACAAGCTTCAGTAGCCATTTTTCCTCAGATCTGCAGAGAGGCACACGTGCTCCTGTCTCGCTTACTATCTTACCCCTGTCCTAACGGATCTCGGTACGTTTATAAAGGTTTAATGCATCTTATGTTTGTGTTAGTATTTAAGCCTTATGCAGCTCCTATAGTCAGATATAGTTAGGCAGATGTGCTTTGCAGCTTGCAGTTAGGTTAATGTGTACTCTGCATTTAGATAGATGCATTCTTGTATAGAATAGGGCAGTGCTGTTAGAATTACTGTGTAATGCACTCTGTATAATTCTTGCTGTTATGTCCCAGTTATTTATGTGATTGCACCCTGTATGTGCATATACTGAAATGCTGTTATTCTTTACAGTTTTTCAAGAGTCATCCACTATGATCAGTCATCCACTATGATCAGTCATCCACTATGATCAGTCATCCACTATGATCAGTCATCCACTATGATCAGTCATCCACTATGATCAGTCATCCACTATGATCAGTCATCCACTATGATTATTCACTGAACATCCACTTTGTACATCAACATCATTCACTATTCGATCATCTACTATGAATACTGTCCACCATTGTTGTTCAACGTTATAGTTTTGGTTATCATCACCCTAATAAATAAGACTTAAGCATCAACACAGTCTGTTTACTGGGATGTGGATGAAGGTTTAGCCGTATGTTGGAATCCACACAGCATCCTACGTGGAGGAAGACAGAACAGTATCAATGCTTTACACCATTTAATACATTTAAATTACAACCATTTTTAACAAGCATAAGAAGGATGCAATTTGTGTGAAATTCTACTTTAGGGCTCATACACGTCTACGAGAAACTCGTATGAGTCTCGCATGTTAAGGCGGCCGTTACACTAGCAGTATTTGGTCAGTATTTTACATCAGTATTTGTAGCCAAAACCAGGAGTGGGTGATAAATACAGAAGTGGTGGATATGTTTCTATTATACTTTTCCTCTAATTGTTCCACTCCTGGTTTTGGCTTACAAATACTGATGTAAATACTGACCAAATACTGCTAGTGCAGGGCGAGACTCATTCGAGTTTCTCGCAAGTGAGTATGAGCCCTTACTGTTCAGCATTTGGTCTCCGGCTCTTTTCTAACATTGGGAACTATAATAATTAAAAAGAAGCAATTTCGCTAAAATAAAAAAAAGATACAATTCAGATGTAATACAATACATACGACACAATTCTCGCCGCTCTCCTCTAAGGCTGCCGTCACACTAGCAGTATTTGGTCAGTATTTTGCATCAGTATTTGTAAGCCAAAACCAGCAGTGGAACAATTAGAGGAAAAGTATAATAGAAACATATGCACCACTTCTGTATTTATCACCCACTCCTAGTTTTGGCTTACAAATACTGATGTAAAATACTGACCAAATACTGCTAGTGTGACGGCAGCCTAATACTGGGAAATGTACTACCATGCTTGCCCCGCAGTGACCATCAATACGTCTTTTTATTGGCCTGCCATATAAAGAGTCTAGCATCCCCGGCGGGTGACAGCCCTGTACCTGTCAACTGTACACTATAGCCGACACCCTGCTACATTAGCGACTATCGGTGTTGGCACCAACTGTGGCTGTTTAACCCCTTAAATGCTGCTGTCAATAGTTACTACGGAATCTAAATGGTTAACAGAGTGTGGGGGCTTCCTCTTTAACACCATTCACACCCTGAGATCTTGATCGTGTGATCCTGATGTTTGCCACGGCCAAATAGCGGCCTTAGAGTCCGACCGCAGTAGCGGCCTGTTCAGAAGTTATCAAAATTCAGGTGGTAAATATAAACTTTTTCATTCCTGTCATGCCACCTTGCATTAATTCCTGAATAGCACATGAAGGGTTAATGAACTACCAGAAAGCAATTTTGAATACATTGTAGGGTGCGGTTTTTAAAATGGTATCACTTTTGGGGGTTTCCAATATATAGGACCCCCAGGGTCACTTCAAAACTGAACAGGTAACTAAAAAAATAAGTTTTGTAAATTTCCTTGAAACCATGAATAATGACTGCTACATTATTAAACCTTCTAAAATGCAAATAAAATAAAACAACATGTTACAAATGGTGCTGATCTAAAGCAGACATGAGGGGAATGTTATTTATTAATGTTTTTCTGTGGTATGACTGTCTGGATTAAGGGAATAATTCAATGTTTGAAAATTGGCATTTTGATTATTTTTGGCAAATTTCTGATATTTTTATAAATAAATGCAAAGTGTGTCAACCCCTCCCCCATTCCTCTTCCGCCTCTCGCCCCCTTTTTTCCCCTCTATCTTGATTTATTCCCTTTGGGCCTGTTTCTACATATGCAACAGCCACACAAGAATATTTAAGAATCTTCTATATCGGGCAACTTAAAGAGACCCCCATGCCCTCCAACCCACCGGCATTTGTATATTCATTGTTAAATATCCTGTCTAACTAGCACTTTATAGTCCTTACTAGTAGTGATGAGCGAGTATACTCATTGCTCGGGTGTTCTCCGAGTATGACTGCTCGGTGATTTAGTTTTCTTCACCTCAGCTGGATGATTTACAGCTACTAGACAGCTTGATTACATGTGGGGATTCCCTAGCAACCAGGCAACCCCCACATGTACTCAGGCTGGCTAGCAGCTGTAAATCATGCAGCTGCGTCAACAAAAACTAAATCTCCGAGCAGTCACAAATACTCGGAGACCACCCTACTTTGTCTGAGATATTTGATTTAATATATTGTCTTATAAAATAGGAGTGCTATGCTTTATTTTTGGGAAATGATTTGCAAGAGCCAGAGTCATCACCAGCGCGATGCAAATCTCACTTGTCTTTCTTCACCCACGTCATTGCACCTCTGAAGCCAGATATACACTGAATTTCTCCTGACCTTCCGATGTGCTCGTATTTTCCTTCCACCATACTTCTATTCTCTATGAGCTGACATCCCAAATAGATTTCACCCCCTTTTTTATGTTACTTATGAATACTTTGTATTTAGTCTAGAGAGTTTATCTAACAGCGTGATTGTCTCTTCTCATAAATTGTATCTAACCCTCAGATCTTTGGTTTAGCATGGATCTGGAATTTTAGGGTTTGGACCCTCGCCTATCTTGCCTTTACATACAGTACTTACCTTTATAACTCCTCATGTGTGATTTATTCTTGATGGACTGAGCGTTTCCTGCGACTGGATATGCCCTTCTCCCTCATTAGGGATTTTTCTCATCCCACTTCAGTCTTTATCTTTAGATGTGAAATTACTCATGGTGTTTAAAGAGCACCTGTCACCAGCTCTTCCCCATATAAAGCCATTTAAGCCCTCTGTTACAGCATACAAGAATGCTGTATGTAAGTCTTTAATCCCCTTTGCAAGGAACAAAAAATTGCTTTTATTATACCCACTGGCGGCGCGACCAGGCCCAATGGCTGTCTCTGGTCTTGATCCGGCTCCTCTATTTTTGTGATCGCTGTCTTCCTTCCCTGCTTCATGTAGATGACAAATCCTGCTCTGATAAGGGTATACCGTGAAGATTGGTAGAGCAGCTTAGTATACATTTTTTGCAAAAAACGTATCAACCAAATACCCTGTTTTTTACATCTTTTACTAGCACTTGCGGATTACTGCAACATTTTTTCAAACTGAGTGTTTTTGGTTTTACTATTCTCTTTTGTGTCTTCAGGTTTCTTGGTGGTGTGTGAACATGATCATACAGACTTGTTCACTGTGCAAGTAGCCCATGTGTTCCTGTCATTCAGTGTCACCCATCGCGCTCCTGCTCAGGCGTACTTCTCTCTACCCTGCCGAGGGCAGAACAAAGTGCTGTAGTGCGGATGCGCCAGCAGAGGCCAAAGAGCTCAGATGATCCGTATGTAAAGATGGCACATGTTCACTAGGGTATTTTGCTCTGTCCTCGGCAGGGTAGAGAGTAGTGCCCCCGCGCAGGAGCTCGATGCTGGACACTGTGTAGATGACGTAGGGCACGTCATCCGCATAAAACAAGGAAGGAGGATGGCATCGCAAGAAGAGAGGAGGCACCGGACCAAGACTGGAGACGCCCATCAGACTGGGTCTGTGAGTATAATAAAAGGCCTTTTGTGGCTGCGTAGGGGATTGGGGACATATACAGTATACAGCATACTAGAATGTTGTAAGAGACAGCTGAAAGATGCTGGCAATACTTTATATGGGAAAACCTAGTGACAGATTCCCTTTAACACTACTCTTCTCCCACCATATTAATGTGTTTGTGTATGTGTACATTTTTGTACAGTCTGATGAAGGGTTTTCACACGAAACGTTATGTAATACTCTACTTACCATGGTGTAACCAATGGATATGAAATACTGTCAGTAAATCCTACTTAAAGCCTCTCCATGTGCCCTTAGGTGTGCAGCTCCTTCCCTCTGTCTACTACTGGTCTACAGGAGCTCCGGACGGACTGGCACCGGTCTCCAGCTGTAGAGCAGATAGTGATCCATTCATCGGAGCAGGCAAGCTCATGGTATCTCTCCCCATCTGTGGCGGCTCTCCTCTATCAGTGCCTTCTCTTTGTCTTTGTTATCCTAGAGAAGGGACTACAAACAATCCATATAGTGATCACACAGGCACCTAGGGCAGCAGATCTTAAGGTCCCGTCACACTAGACGATATCGCTAGCGATCCGTGACGTTGCAGCGTCCTCGCTAGCGATATCGTCCAGTGTGACAGGCAGCAGCGATCAGGCCCCTGCTGTGCTGTCGCTGGTCGGGGAAGAAAGTCCAGAACTTTATTTGGTCGCTGGACTCCCCGCAGACATCGCTGAATCGGCGTGTGTGACACCGATTCAGCGATGTCTTCACTGGTAACCAGGGTAAACATCGGGTAACTAAGCGCAGGGCCGCGCTTAGTAACCCGATGTTTACCCTGGTTACCATCCTAAAAGTAAAAAAAACAAACACTACATACTTACCTACAGCCGTCTGTCCTCCAGCGCTGTGCTCTGCACTCCTCCTGTACTGGCTGTGAGCGTCGGTCAGCCGGAAAGCAGAGCGGTGACGTCACCGCTCTGCTTTCCGGCCGCTGTGCTCACGTGTGCGTAAGCCGCCAGGTTAAGTGACCCAATTCTATAATTATAAACAGTTTTTCTCTGTAGTGCTGTTGGCCCTAGTCGACAGCAACTACAGGTTTATAATTGTAGATATTGGGGCCTATGGGAGAACTGGAGACTCTAGAGTCTTCAGTTCTTCCATTATGGGTCGGCGGCTGCGCAACAATGAATTGGATCTCCCACCCCCAAGTCACATACCAGGGGCTAATTTGGATGCGGTGCCTTACATGATGGTAGCAGATGAGGCGTTTCAATTATCAAGGAACGCCATGAGACCCTATCCACGGAGAGGCCTGGACTACCGGCGCAGAATTTTTAATTTGCGTCTTTCCCGTGCCCGCCGTCTGGTAGAGTGTTCATTCTGCATTCTCAGTGCAAAATGGCGGGTACTTCAGTCTGCAATCCAACTGAGTGAAGGCAATGTCAATGGCGTGATAAAAGCATGTGTTGTTCTTCACAACTTTACAAGATACCATGATTGCCCATCATCTGCTGCAGATGAAATTGATTCTGCAAATACTGTCTTGACAACTACACGTGTTCTTCCTTCACGTCGTCAGCCCTCAGGCCTAAAAGTTCGTGATGTTTTAACCAATTTTTTTGTGTCACCAGAGGGATCGACTGTTTGGAAAGACAATGCTGTTTTGCTGTAAAGTTTAGTTATACTGTAAGTTAATAAATACCATAATTTTCCTGTTTGAATTGTGTAGTATGTTTCTCCTTCTGAAATTAGCTAATTGTGTAAAGTTGTCACATCATGTATGTAGTTGGACCAATACATAACACTCAGATTTGTTAACCAATTTTTACTGCTCAAAGCATATATAAATTTTCAAAAAACATACTCTCAGCATATGTAATTTGAGCCATATAAACCAGAGGAAACCAGACAGATGAACATGCCAAGGTCACAAATAACTTAGCCCATACAAAAGCCTAAATGACAGGCCCAAAAAAATGTCCAAACAAATTACAGGTTCTGGTAGGTTGGGGGTGGTGATGGTGATGGCGGATGTCCAGCATGTGCGGAACTTTGCCTAGGTGGTTGACCAACCAGACTGTCAACCTGTGGTATTGCAGATATATATGGAGGGTGTTGTGGCAAGTTTCTATCCTGTGTATGAGGTAACACTTGATGTTGAGGGTAGAAGAGCATCAAGTCCTGGGTACTGGATTGTCCCATTTGGTCAGACCCCCCAATATGGCCATGTCGAGCAGACACATGTTGGGACCAGCCTCCAAACATGTGTCTGTTCAAGTGGTCATATTGGGCAGTTGCAGGATAATCATAAATTGGCCTGTTTTGGGGTTGTTGGGTGCTTTGGGCAAGCTGTTGTTGTGGAGCTATACGTGGCGGGGGTGGTGCTGCGACTGTTTGGGTTTGGTCCTGTGAAAGGTCTTGTACCGCCAGAAGGTTGGTAGCTGACATTTGCCACCGTTCGAGGTAATTAAAAACACGAGTTGGGTTGTTTGGGGGTGTGGCCGCATCTAGAACAATTTGGATACAACCTCTGGTCCGCAGCCTGAGCGAGCGTGGAATGGGCCGTAAATAGCGGGCAAGACTGCGGAAGTACGCTTCCTCCCCATCGTCATGGGCAGCCCTGGACAAATAGTCCAACACCCCTGTATCCACTTGCCTCCTGGTGCCAATGTTAGAAGCCACCCTTCTGCGCCGACCACCACGGTTTGGTCTTGTAGTAGGCTGTGGTGATGTATCCAGAGCCAAGGTTGGACTGCTGCTCTGGGCTCCTTCCTCCACCTCTGGATTTGCCTCCTGTGTGGCAGAAGACGCTGCTGCTGGTTGTGGTGGTGGTGGTGGTGGTTGGTTGCTGCCTGTTGCTTGGCCAGATGGTCCAGCCATTTCGGCACCTTCACCAACGGGGTCAATCACCAACTCAGAGTCAGATGCAGTCTCCCTTTCTGTCAGATTGGACTCTGTTCTGTATTTCACAAATGAATTTTTTTTTAAAAAAATTAGATACATATTCACGTAATAAGATGTGTTAAATATTTTGAGACATGCATGCACTTACGGTCTGAGCTCCATCACCGGTGCAAGAAAATTAAGCCGATCAAAATAAAGATATTTTCTTTTTTTTGTTGCTGCATCACCACTCCGCCCAGAAACTTGACGTTCATGCAGGTATTGGTCCCGGCAACTCCGCCAGCGTCTAGTGACGTCATTGACTGCAAAGATCACAATTTTTTTTATTAAATATCAAGCACATAACTCAAACCGTTACAGGGTTTGCAATCACACAGGGGCCCTGGAGCCTAGGGGGACCTAAAATTCCTTTGGGCCTATATTAATGGACTATAGCTACTACATTTCATCCATATTTGTGTGTCTTGGTAATGTTTTTGCATCCTCAACCAAGAGCTTGGATCATTTACTTCACTCATAAACACACCACATATGATGTGTTCATGCTTATTTTTATCAGGAACCCAATATAAAACCCCATTTTTTGTTAAAGGATGGTACTTACAAATTTCTTGCTGAACCTCTTGAGGTCGCTCATCAAAATCGGGGAACATGTGGCGACAGATTAACCTCCATGCTGCCTCTTTACGTGCACGGTCCGCATAATGTGCATCGCGTTGGCCCCATAATTCTGGTCTATCATGGACCAGAGCAATCAGCATCTACACATTTATATGCCTGGCCATGCTGCTACACAGTACACTCCGTGGAGGCGTGCTTCCTGCTTTTCAATCCAGCGTGGGCCAGAAATTAGCATGCCAAAGCTTCCTGATAATGGATGATTCAATTTCCTGTCACCTGGAGAAGTCTTCTGTATTTCTCGCAATGCACACGCATGGTCCGTATGTATTCCGATTTTTTTATCGCACCCATAGACTTGCATTGGCGATTCTCGGCCGAGATACGCTGACAATCGCAGCATGCTGCGATTTCACTCGGATCCGGAATACGGCCGAGAAAAAATCGGATGATGGGAGTTGCACCATAGATTAACATTGGGACAAGCGCAATGCGATTTATTTTTTTTTTTTTTTTTTTTTTTTAGCGCATTGCACTCGTCCGTATTACGGTCTAGTGTGACCCTGGCCTTATGCGATCGGCGGCCGGGTGTTAGCTGACTATCGCAGCTGACATCCGGCACTATGTGCCAGGAGCGTTGACGGACCACTTCTGGCACACTAACCCCCGGCACACTGCGATCAAAGATGATTGCAGCGTTCCGGAGGCACAGGGAAGCATCGCGCAGGGAGGGGGCTCTCTGCGGGCTTCCCTGAGACCCTTGGATCAACGTGATGTGATCACGTTGCTCCGAGGGTCTCCTACCTCCTCCTCCCTGCATGCCCCGGATCCAACATGGTCACAGGGCTGCTCCTGGGTGCTGCAGGGAGGTGGCTTCACATCGCCTGCTCAGAAAAGGCGCCTGCAAGCCACCAGCAGTGCACGTAAGATCGCTGATCTGACACAGTGCACTGTAAAGTGTCAGATCAGTGATCAAACCCTATAACATGAGGCCCCCCCTTGTGCAATGTAAAGTAAAAAAATATTCACATATGTAAAAAAAAAAAAAAATCCTAAATAAAGAAAAGGAATACATATATTGTTCCCAGAGGCGTAGCTAGAGCTTTTGCCTCCCGGGGCTGTTCCCGAGTTTGGCGCCCCCCCCCCCCCCGGCTCAATACACACAAAGGTTACCAAAAACGGTTTTCCTGTTTTGTAGAACTTAAACTGGGCCTAATGGTGTCACCCCCACATGCCACACCTGTGACTTAATACCACCACACCATGACCAGGCCACATAGTGACCGAATAATACTACATACAAGGGACAAATACCACAACACCATTTCCAGACCACATATTACCACCACATAGTGACTGAATACTACAATACTGATCAGTAATAAAAAAAAAACCACAATACTATCACCATAAGTGCCAGTATTCACAGGAGATCTGTACTTAGTATGCAGTGTCTGTGTAGAGGTAATACAGAGATCACTGGTGACATTATACACAGGACCTCTATATAGTATACAGTGTATAGTGTCAGTGTATAGGTAACACTGACTCACCAGTGACGTCTCTAGGTGAAGTCCTTCATCTTTCATCCAGCACAGACCGCCATCATTCCTTCCAGCTAGGACTCGTTTCTGCAGGAAATAACACAGTTATCTCGAGCTCCGCTTGCAGAATACATTACTTAATTTTTCACAACTTCTACATTACATCACATGAAGAAAAAAAGGTGATATAGTGTCACTCTGCACAGTAACAGGACCGCCCCCCCCATTTAAAACAGTATACTCAAAAAACAAAATAAATACATCACTGCAGTAATAATATCCCTTAATTAGCCCCTATGGTAATAATATTCCCCACCCTGGCCCCGTTTCTCATTCCTGGCTCCAGCCATATGTTCTCGCATCCTGCCCTCATGAGTATCCATTCTACCCCATATGATCTCCACATCCTGCCCCACCAGCCTCCATCGTATCCGTCCTGCCCCATGATCCAATCCTGCCCCGTGTCTCCAATCATGCCCCGTATCTACATTCTGCCCATGCCTCAAGTCCTGCCCCCAGTGTGTCCAGCATATTACCCCCATGTTGTCCAGCAATCTGCCCCAGTGTGTCCAGCATATTACCCCCATGTTGTCCAGCAATCTGCCCCAGTGTGTCCAGCATATTACCCCCAGTGTGTCCAGCAATCTGCCCCAGTATGTCCAGCACTGCCCCCAGTGTGTCCAGCAATCTGCCCCAGTGTCCAGCCTTTCCCCAGTGTGTCCAGCAGTCTGCCCCAGTGTGTCCAGCATATTACCCCCAGTGTCGAGCATTGCCCCAGTGTGTCCAGCATATTACCCCCAGTGTGTCCAGCAATCTGCCCCAGTGTCCAGCATTGCCCCAGTGTGTCCAGAAGTCTGCCCCAGGGTCTCCAGCATTGCCTCAATGTGTCCAGAAATCTGCCCCAGGGTCTCCAGTATTGCCCCAGTGTGTCCAGCAATCTGCCCCATGGTCTCCTGCATTGCCCCAGTGTGTCCAGCATTCTGCCCCATGGTCTCCAGTATTGCCCCGGTGAATCCAGCAATCTGCCCCATGGTCTCCTGTATTGCCCCAGTGTGTCCAGCATTCTGCCCCATGGTCTCCAGTATTGCCCCAGTATGTCCAGAAGTCTGCCCAGGGTCTCCAGCATTGCCTCAATGTGTCCTGAAATCTGCCCCATGGTCTCCAGTATTCAGTGTGTCCAGCAATCTGCCCCATAGTCTCCTGTATTGCCCCAGTGTGTCCAGCATTCTGCCCCATGGTCTCCAGTATTTCCCCAGTGTGTCCAGCATTCTGCCCCATGGTCTCCAGTATTGCCCCAGTGTGTCCAGCAATCTGCCCCATGGTCTCCTGTATTGCCCCAGTGTGTCCAGCATTCTGCCCCATGGTCTCCTGTATTGCCCCAGTGTGTCCAGCAATCTGCCCCATGGTCTCCTGTATTGCCCCAGTGTGTCCAGCAATCTGCCCCATGGTCTCCTGTATTGCCCCAGTGTGTCCAGCATTCTGCCCCATGGTCTCCTGTATTGCCCCAGTGTGTCCAGCAATCTGCCCCATGGTCTCCTGTATTGCCCCAGTGTGTCCAGCAATCTGTCCCATGGTCTCCTGTATTGCCCCAGTGTGTCCAGCATTCTGCCACATGGTCTCCTGTATTGCCCCAGTGTGTCCAGCAATCTGCCCCATGGTCTCCTGTATTGCCCCAGTGTGTCCAGCATTCTGCCACATGGTCTCCTGTATTGCCCCAGTGTGTCCAGCAATCTGCCCCATGGTCTCCTGTATTGCCCCAGTGTGTCCAGCAATCTGCCCCATGGTCTCCTGTATTGCCCCAGTGTGTCCAGCATTCTGCCCCATGGTCTCCAGTATTGCCCCAGTGTGTCCAGCAATCTGCCCCATGGTCTCCTGTATTGCCCCAGTGTGTCCAGCAATCTGCCCCATGGTCTCCTGTATTGCCCCAGTGTGTCCAGCAATCTGCCCCATGGTCTCCAGTATTGCCCCAGTGTGTCCAGCAATCTGCCCCATGGTCTCATGTATTGCCCCAGTGTGTCCAGCAATCTGCCCCATGGTCTCATGTATTGCCCCAGTGTGTCCAGCAATCTGCCCCATGGTCTCCAGTATTGCCCCAGTGTGTCCAGCATTGCCCCAGCCCCAGACAGTCAGACATAAAGAAAAAAAAAAAAAAAGTAAAATCCTCACCTCTCCCGTTCCTAGCGCAGGTCCGGTGCAGTCAGCGTCTCTCCGGCTCTGCGACGCTCAGGACAGAGAGGCAGAGCGTCGCGCACAGTAGTGACGTCATCGCGCCCTCTGCTCTGAGACGTCGCAGAGTCAGAGGACACTGCAGCTGCCGGCGCCGCAGGAACCAGGAGAGGTGAGTATAGAGCGGGGGGTGGGGTCCGGTGGTGGGGGGAGCTGGCCCTGGTCGTGGCGGCGGACAGCGCCGCCCGAAGATTTAAAGGGGCGTCTTTTTTTTTTTTCTTCTCCTGCAGCGCCGGCCGCCCCCCGCATTGTGCCGCCCGGGGCGGACCGCCCCCCCCGCACCCCCCTTCCTACGCCACTGATTGTTCCCATAAATACATTTATCTAAAAAAAAAAAACAACAACAAAAATAAAAGTACACATATTTAGTATTGCCACGTCCGTAACGACCCGACCTATAAAACTGTCCTGCTAGTTAACCCCTTCAGTGAACAACGTAAAAAAAAATAAAAATAAAAAAAGAGGCAAAAAGCAACGCTTTATCATACCACCGAACAAAAAGTGGAATAACACACGATCAAAAATACGGATATAAATAGCCATGGTACCGCTGGAAACGGCATCTTGTCCTGCAAAAAACTAGCCACCATACAGCATCATCAGTAAAAAAATTAAAAAGTTATAGTCCTCAGAATAAAGCGATGCAAAAATAATTATTTTTTCTATAAAATAGTTTTTATCATATAAAAGCGCCTAAACTTAAAAAAATGATATAAATCACATATCGCTGTAATCAATCTGACCAGAAGAATAAAACTGCTTTATCAATTTTACCAAACGTCGAATGGTATAAACCCCCCCCCCCCCCAAAAAAAAAAAAAGAAATTCATGAATAGCTGGTTTGTGGTCATTCTGCCTCACAAAAATCGGAATAAAAAGCGATCAAAAAATGTCTTGTGCCCGAAAATGTTACCAATAAAAACGTCAACTCGTCTCGCAAAAAACAAGACCTCACATGACTCTGTGGACCAAAATATGGAAAAAAAATATAGCTCTCAAAATGTGGAGATGCAAAAACTATTTTTTGCAATAAAATGCGTCTTTTAGTGTGTGACAGCTGCCAATCATAAAAATCCGCTAAAAAACCCGCTATAAAAGTAAATCAAACCCCCCTTCATCACCCCCTTAGTTAGGGAAAAATAATAAAATAAAAAAAATGTATATATTTCCATTTTCCCATTGGGGTTAGGGTTGGGGCTAGGGTTAGGGCTAGGGTTGAGGCTAGGGTTAGGGTTAGGGCTACAGTTATTGTTATGGCTAAAGTTAGGGTTAGGGTTGGGGCTAAAGTTAGGGTTGGGGCTAAAGTTAGGGTTAGGGTTTGGATTAAATTTACGGTTGGGATTAGGGTTAGAGGTGTGTCAGGGTTACGGTTGCGATTAGGGTTAGGGGTGTGTTGAAGTTAGGGGTGTGGTTAGGGTTGGGATTGGGGTTAGGGGTGTGTTGGGGTTAGGGGTGTGGTTGGGATTAGGGTTGTGTTTTGAGATTAGGGTTAGGGGCATGTTCGGGTTAGTGGTTTGGTTAGGGTTATGGTTAGAGTTGGAATTAGGGTTAGGGGTGTGTTTGGATTAGGGTTTCAGTTATAATTGGGGGGTTTCCACTGTTTAGGCACATCAAGGGCTCTCCAAACGCGACATGGCATCCGATCTCAATTCCCCAATTCTGTGTTGAAAACGTAAAACCGTGCTCCTTCCCTTCCGAGCTCTCCCGTGTGCCCAAACAGGGGTTTACCCCAATATATGAGGTATCGGTGTACTCAGAACAAATTGGACAACAACTTTTGGTGTCCAATTTCTCTTGTTATCCTTGGGAAAATAGAATTTGGGGGGGCTAAAAAAAACATTTTTGTGGGAAAAAAATGATTTTTTATTTTCACGGCTCTGCGTTATAAAGTGTAGTGAAACTTGGGTATTCAAAGTTCTCACAACACATCTAGATAAGTTCCTTGGGGGGTCTAGTTTCCAACATGGGGTCACTTGTGGGGGGTTTCTACTGTTTAGGTACATTAGGGGCTCTGCAAACACAGTGACACGGCAGACCATTCCATCTAAGTCTGCATTCCAAACGGCGCTCCTTCCCTTCTGAGCTCTGCCATGCGCCCAAACAGTGGTTCCCCCCCACATATGGGGTATCAGCGTACTCAGGACAAATTGTACAACAACTTTTGGCATCCGGTTTCTCCTGTTACCCTTGGGAAAATACAAAACTGGGGGCTAAAAAATAATTTTTGTGAAAAAAAAAAAAAAAGAAGTCTTATTTTCACGGCTCTGCGTTATAAACTGTAGTAAAACACTTGGGGGTTCCAAGCTCTCACAACACATCTAGATAGTTCTTTAGGGGGTCTACTTTCTAAATGGTGTCACTTGTGGGGGGTTTCAATGTTTAGGCACATCAGTGGCTCTCCAAACGCGACATGGTGTTCCATCTCAATTCCAGTCAATTTTGCATTGAAAAGTCAAACGGCGCTCCTTCCCTTCCAAGCTCTGCCATGCGCCCAAACAGTGGTTTACCCCCACATATGGGGTATCGGCGTACTCAGGACAAATTGCACAACCACTTTCGCGGTCCATTTTCTCCTGCTACCCTTGGTAAAATAAAACAAATTGGAGCTGAAGTAAATTTTTTGTGAAAAAAAGTTAAATGTTAATTTTTTTTTAAACATTCCAAAAATTCCTGTGAAACACCTGAAGGGTTAATAAACTTCTTGACTGTGGTTTTGAGCCCCTTGAGGGGTGCAGTTTTTAGAATGGTGTCACACTTGGTTATTTTCTATCATATAGACCCCCTCAAAATGACTTCAAATGTGATGTGGTCCCTAAAAAAAGAATGGTGTTGCAAAAATGAGAAATTGCTGGTCAACTTTTAACCCTTATAACTCCCTAACAAAAAAAAAATGTTTCCAAAATTGTGCTGATGTAAAGTAGACATGTGGGAAATGTTACGTATTAAGTATTTTGTGTGACATATCTCTTTGATTTAAGGGCATAAAAATGCTTGCAAATACTGATGTAAAATACTAAACGTGTGAACCTGGCCTTAGACGCCATCTCCATTCTCTTCTGTGCGCTGAACATCTGTGCAGAATGGAAGATTACATTTGGGGGCCCTCTAGTGGCTATTCATGCATTTTCAGGTTAGTGAGAAAGATAGCACTGGAGCAGAGAAACGTAAGGCTCTGTTGATATGTCCAGTGGTTGTTTCCATTTTTTTATCTGTTTTGGGATCATAAAAACTGAAATAAACTGTTCTACAACATGATCTATTCATTTGAATGGAATTGTAAGTGTCATAAAATGTTTTCAGTTCGCCCTCTTTCCGTTTTTCCGCCGTTTTATAGCTGCAACAGAAAATGTAGTTTGCACAGCTTTTTTGTCTGTGACAGAATATAACAGATGTTTACCATGTTTAACCATTATGTAATCCATTAACATATGTTTTCTAGAGCCGCACATGCTCAGAACTCTATATGAGTTCAGTAAAAACGGATCCATTAGAAAAGGAACAAAAACAGATGCAAAACAAAAACAGTAGCACTCATTTCTATTCTGATCGAACTATGCTGCGGTCGTATTGTTGGAAAAAAAAACATTTTCTTTAAAGATGGATCCATTCAAACACCGTTTCCATTTGGCATCCATTACTTTTTTTCCATTTGCAAGGAATCTGTTTTTAAAGATCTGTTGCCAATAGATGACAAATTGACATGTAAACAGAGCTAATAATATAATGTGTGCTTGGCACCATTATAGGTGATACTGTGCGACTGGAGAGTAACATACTACACCGTCATGGATTAAAATTTTGCAGGGCACACAGGGCCCCCTGCTCACACCAGCACATGTCCAGCACTACTTGAAGTTCATCAATGACCATTTGGATAATCCAGAGGAGGCATGGGAGAAGGTCATGTGGTCACATGAGACCATAATAGAACTTTTTGGTATCAACAACACTTGCCATGTTTGGAGGAAGTAGAAGGATGAGAAAAACCCCTAGAACACCTTCCCAACCGTGAAGCATGGTGGAGGAAACATCATGCTTTGGGGGTGATTTTCTGAAAAGGGGACAGGACAACTTCACCGTATTGAAGGGAGGATGGATGGGCCATGTATAGTGAGATTTTGGCCAACAACCACCTTCACTCAGTAAGAGCATTGAAGATGAGTAATGGCTGGGTCTTCCAGCGTGACAATGACCTGAAACACACAGACAGGGCAACTACGGAGTGGCTCCGTAAGAAGCATTTCAAGGTCCTGGAGTGGCCTAGCCAACCTCCAGACCTGAACCCAATAGAAAATTTTTGGAGGGAGCTGAAACTCAATTTTGCTCAGTGAAAGCTCCGAAACCTGAAAGATCTGGAGATCTGTGTGGAGGAGTGGGCCAAAATCCCAGCTGCAGTGTGTGCAAACATGGTCAAGAACTACAGGAAATGTCTGACCTCTGTAATTGTAAGCAAAGATTTCTGTTCCAAATATAAAGTTCTGTTTTTCTATTTATCAAATACTTATTTCATGCAATAAAATGCAAACTAATTATTTTAGGAAATCCCAATTTATATAACTCCTCCTAGAGCGATCACCGAAGGTCAAGACTGATGTCATCTTTTCTATTTTACCTATGCTTAGAAACCAAACATGGCCTAGCTACTGGTGGTCATATGGCCCCTATGGATTTGGGGTCCTTTGGTGGGGGTTGTGATTATGAAAAAATATGTGTATGATTGCCTGGTTGTCCCAGTGCCGACAATATACGTCTCATTAATAACGGATAGAAATTCCCATATTCCATATTTTCTCCCGGAGCCATAGTGTCTGCTGATTTATTGTACTGTCACAGTGGCTAGTTGTAAAGGGTGTGAGATCTTCTCTGAGCTACTTGCATCCTAATTACCTTTTTCTGTCTCTCTCAGTTGGGGCAATAGACTTCTTAGACATCAGAGGGATGTCAATCATATAAACATCAAAGGGATCCTCGCATTTTAATTAAGCAGCTTCACAGCTCTGTACTCTGCCATTTTACATAAACACAGCATGGAAGGCACGCTAATATCTCGTCATAACAAATAGTACATGAAAGAAAAAGAAGGAGTGAGTAGTGACATGAAAAACATTAAGGATTTTTAATATTGTCTATGAAAGTCGCCATGGCAACCATTATGAAATCATTGTCACCATGGCAACCTATTGTGACATCATCATCGTCATGGCAATCATTATGACATCTTCGCCATGTGATCCTATTATGGCATCATTGATGCCATAGCAACCCATTATGACATCATTGTCGCCATGGCAACCATTATGACATAATCAATATGGCAACCTATTATGACACCACGGTTGCCATGGCAACCATATGATGTCATCAATATGACAACCTATCTATATATATAATTGCCTAAGGGTTTTTCCGTCTGTCTGTCTGTCCTGGAAATCTCGCGTCTCTGATTGGTCGAGGCCATCGTCACCATGGCAACCATTATGACATCATCATCACCATGGCAACCGTTATGACATCATCAGCACCATGGCAACCATTATGACATCATCATCACCATGGCAACCATTATGACATCATCATCGCCATGGCAACCATTATGACACAATCATCAAATGCAACCATTATGACATCGTCGCCATGGCAACCTATTATGACACCATCGCCATGGCAACCATTATGACATCATCACCATGGCAACCATTATGACATCATCATCACCATGGCAACCTTTATGACATCATCACCATGGCAACCTTTATGACATCATCATCGCTATGGCAACCTAATATGACACCATCGCCTGGCGGCCTCGACCAATCTGCAACGGGCACAGCGACGATGATGTCATAAAGGATGTAGAAATCCCACGTTTCTGATTCAGCGACGGGCACAGTATCGATGTAGATGTCATAATGGTTGCCATGGCGATGATGATGTCATAAAGGTTGCCTCGATTAATCAGCGACGGGCACAGTCTGCCGCGAATTCTGGAATCATCATTGTCCATATACTACGGGGACATGCATATTCTAGAATACCCGATGCGTTAGAATCGGGCCACAATCTAGTTATGACATAATTGTCACCATGGCAACCCATCATGACATCATCTTCGCCATGTAAATTCTTTAATTGCATAATCGTCTCCATGGCAACCATTCTGACATCATCATTGCCTGGCAACCAATTATGCCATCATTGTCACCATGGCAACCATTATGACATCATTGTCGTCATGGCAACCATTATGACATCTTCGCCATGTCATCCTATTTTGACGTTACCATGGCAACCATTATGACATCATTGTCACCACTGCAACCATTATGACATCATCAATATGGCAACCTATTATGACATCATTGTAGCCATGGCACTCATTATGACCTCATCTTAGCCGTGTCAATCTATTATGGCATCATTGTCGCCATGGCAACCCATTATGACATCTTTGTCACCGTGGCAACATATTATAACATTGTCGCCATGGCAGCCTATTATGACATCATCATCATGTCAGCCATTATAACATGATCAACATGGCAACCTATTATGGCACCATGGTTGCGATGGCAACCATTATCACATCATCATCAATATGGCAGCCTATTATGACATTGTCGCCATGGCAACCATTATGACATAATCAACATGGCAACCTATTATGACACTATGGTTGCCATGGCAACCCATTATGACATTATTGTTGCCATGGCAACCATATGATGTCATTAATATGACAACCTATTATGACATTGTCACCATGGCAACCCATCATGACATCATCTTCACCATGTCAACCTGTTATTGCATAATTGTCTCCATGGCAACCATTCTGACATCATCGTTGCCATGGCAACCATTATGACATCATCGTCACTAAGGCAACTATTATGACATCATCAACATAACAACCTATTATGACATCATTGTAGCTCTGGCAACCCAATATGACATCATCATCGCCACACAAGATGTATAATGAATAATTAAATGGAGGTGCAACCAAATGCGCTACAAAATGTGTGTGACATCAAAGAAAACAGTAGCGCAATAACGGTAGAATGTAAGTCCGCAAGGACAGGGTCCTCTCCCTTCTGTACCAGTCTGTAAATGATATCTATAACCCTGTATGTAACCCCTTCTCATGCTACCCGCAGACCACTTGTGCTTGCAGAGTGAACCTGCAAAGAATGAGATTGATCGAGGCAACCTTTATGACATCATCGTCGCCATGGCAACCATTATGACATCTACGTCGATACTGTGCCCGTCGCTGAATCAGAAACGTGGGATTTCTACGTCCTTTATGACATCATCGTCGCTGTGCCCGTTGCTGATTGGTCGAGGCCTGGCAGCCTCGACCAATCAGAGATGCGGGATTTCCAGGACAGACAGACAGAAAGACAGACAGACGGAAAAACCCTTAGGCAATTATATATATAGATAGTCGCCATGGCAGCCATCATCACCATGACAACCTATTATGATATCACTCTAGCCATGGCAACCCATTATGACATCATCTTCAGATGTCAACCTATTATGGCATGCTTGTCACCATGGCAACCTATTATGACATCATAGTCGCCATGGCAACCATCATCACATGACAGCCTATTATGACAAGCTTGAAAAAGACCAGGGTTCTGGTCGAAACGTCGCTGTTTCATGGCACAATAAAACTTTTTTGATACTACGACACCCGGCTGGAGCGCTGTTCATCCTCTCTTGGACTATTTGGAATATCCAGGTTGGATCCCTGGACAAGGAACGAGCACCCCCTTGAGCGAGTGCTGTCAGCCCCATCTTTTTATTACATCATCTTCAAGATGTCAACCTATTATGGCATGTTTGTCACCATGGCAAACTATTATGACATCATTGTCGCCATGGCAACATTATATCATCGTCGCCATGGCAATTCATGACATAATCGTCACCATGGCAACATATTATGACATCATTGTCGCCATGGCAACCATTATGACATCATCGCCATGGCAACCATTATGACATCATCTTTGTCATGGCAACCATTATGACAATATCGTAACCATGGCAACCTATTGTCGCCATGGCAACTGTCACTACATCATCGTTGCCATGGCAGCCATTATGACACCATTGTCACCATGGTAACCTATTATGACATCATCACCATGGCAACTATTATGACATCATCTTCACCATGGCAACCATTATGACATCATCTTCGTCATGTAAACCTATTATGGCATCATGGTAACCCATTATGACATTGTCGCCATAGCAACCATTATGACATCATCGTCGCCATAGCAATCTATTATAACATAATCTTCATCATGTCAACCTATTCTGACATTGGTGTCATGACAACCATTATGACATTGTTACCATGGCAACCTATTATGACATCATCGCCATGGCAACCATTATGTCATCATTTTTGCCATGTCAACCATTATGACATAATCTTCGCCATGTCAACCATTATGACTAGTGATGAGCGAATATACTCGTTACTCAAGATTTACAGAGCACGCTCGGGTGACCTCCGAGTATTTTTTAGTGTTCAGAGATTTCGTTTTCCTCACCGCAGCTGAATGATTTACATCTCTTAGCCAGCTTGATTACATGTGGGGATTCCCTAGCAACCAGGCAACCCCCACATGTACTTATGCTGGCTAACAAATGTAAATCATTCAGCTGCAGCGATGAAAACTAAATCTCCGAGCACTAAAAAGTACTCGGTCACCCGAGCATGCTCGGGAAATCTCGAGTGACGAGTATGTTCGCTCATCACTAATTATGACATAATCGTCACCATGGCAACCTATTATGACATCATCAACATGGCAACCTATTATGACATCATTGTAGCCATGGCAGTAGTGTAGCTACTGGGTTTCAGAGGGGGCCATCACCTCGGGCCCTGTCACATGAAGGGGCCCACCGGGAGTCATGATGCCGAACACAGCACAGGAGGAGAGCAGGAAAATGCCTGCTCCCATACCTGATGGAGACTGCATGCTGGTAGCACGGTGGCCAGTTGTAGAGTCTCCCTCCTGCACTGTATGGTGCAGGTTTACTGACTGAGGAGCTTCTGTCAGGCTGCAGTTTTGTGCATGCTCAGATTGGCTCAGGCACGCTGTGTCCTAATGCCCTCTCTGACCCTTCCTGATCCTGCTTCACTGTCTGCAAACTCCATCCGTAAGTGGGGATGGAATTTAATAGATTGATTAAATAAAGGCATGCCATGGTCATTGTGGGGTGAATGTTGTAAGAGGGTGAACTGTAGTCCCACTGAGAGGGCACTAGGACCCTGTGGTTTTTGCCTATTGCAGAAGAGAACAGACCGTGCAAAACTCCCAGAGACGATGTGTGCTGCTGGGTGGGGTCTAGTGTCTCGGGTGTAAAGTGAAACTTGGAAGTGAGAGCTGAGAGAGAAAAAGGCGGGAAGCAAAGGCAGAAGCTGCTGTGATATCTTAAAGAGAGACTGTGTGGATTTACTGCAAGTGTTTTTGGAGGAAAAGAAGCTTTTGAGAGACTTTTTGTTGCTAACGTTCCCCTGGAGAAGAATTAACCTTTTGTTTAACTCTGTGAGAGACTTGTGTGGCTAACGTTTCCTGGAGAGGAGTTAACCCTTTATTTAACAAAAGACGGAGACTTTGCTAAGAACCCAGTACGTATTTGGAAGTCTGTGGATTCCCTGTGCATTGAGTGGAGAAACAAGTCTGGACAGACTGCTGATACAGAGACGGACGGATTGTCGTGGAACCATTCCTAGGAGCTACAGAAGCAGAGACTACATCGTGAGACCACTAACTAAGTCCCCGGCGTTTGGGCTCGGCATCGGCCGACAAGACAAGAGGAGCTTGCTGTAACTTATTGGCGCTGAAAATATGAACTGGCTGCAGCCTCTGCGGATTCCTGCCTGAGAGGAAATCCATCTCAGGATACGGTACCATAGTTATAGATACCCGGGTATCTCTGCTCAGAGTGTTAAATTGTTACTTTAGAGGTGTATCTTATATTAGAGTTGTGTAAGTTATACTCAGTGTGCCATTCCAGGGGCTCCCTTAATAACACTACATTCAATTTACACTTGTTCCTGTTTTTAGTTGCCTGTTAGGTAAATTTCTTACTAGTCTGTTGTAGTACACAGTTCTCAGGAGACCTTGGAGTGGCACAGTGATTTCAGCTGCTGCTGAGCTAGTGTATCTTTGGGGTGCATCTGTCTTAATATTCTCCATATTACCTTGATTATTTTGCCTTTGAGTAAATACCGTTGGAGATTTCTGCCTTGGTCTTGGTTTGTGACTCACTGGATCTTATTCGGACCTCTGGTCATTACATTTTTGGCGTAGTCGGCAGGATCCAGTGTTTGTCATGGACGAGGGCGAGGGTGGAAATGACCCCGCTGTATCCGCATCCTCCTCAGGGGTTGGGGTTCCCTTGGCAGCCGCTGCGACTCCGGGAGGGTATGTGCCTGTAGGGGCTTTACTTCAGCACATGCCGAAATACGATGGGCGCAATATGGCGTTGCAAGATTGGGCTGAGAGAATCCGGAGTATTCTGCGCATGTGTAATTTGACCCCCGCGTTACGCGCTGAGCTGGCATTAAATGCACTGGAGGGTGATATTAGGCGTATGGTGATGGTGCGCCCAGAATCAGAGAGGGATACATTAGAAAAGATTTTGGAACTGTTAGAGGGGAGTTTGGGGGGCCGAGCGCGTGTGGCTCAGCTTCGGTCCCTATTCTTTAATCGTCCCCAGAGAGAGTGTGAGTCCCTGATGCAGTACTCTAATATTTTGCAAGAGATGTTGAATGAGATGCAGCGACTAGACCCGGGGGCCATGGGGGCATTCCGGGAGGTAGACCGCTTGCTCCGGGACCAATTCATCACCGGTGTAGCCAATAGACTTCTCCGGGACAAACTGTTGGAAATGGCCCGGGTTGCACTAGAGTTATCTTTCTGGCAGATTTACCGAGCTGCAGTGGAAAGGGAAGAGAAATCGGCCTATGTTCCCGAGGGGTCAGTGAACAGTGCCCAGCTGGAGGAAGGTGGTTCATCAGGGTCGGGGGGAGAGGGGCTGGTAAGCGTGGTACAAGCTCTGCGTGCTGAGGTGAAGGAGTTGAAGCTGAAATTGTCTCAACTGACAGTTGATCCCGCCTCTACCCCCTCGCGGGAACCTCCTGCCTCACCCCCTGGAACGGTGACCCCGCAAATGGCCAGGTCGTCCTATCAGAATGAGTCAAGCCCTCGCCCACGAGGAACAATCACCTGCTGGAAGTGTGGCCGCCAGGGACACATCTCGCGTTACTGCCGGGCGCTTACAGCCCCAGAAACCCCGTCGCCGGCTTTAAACTTCCGGCCGCTGCCATGAGAGGGCAAGCAGCAGCGGCCCCACCCACACAAAGCCCTCGACGGAATGAACAAGATTTGTTTGCATGTAGTCCAGTGATAGAAGCAGAGTTTGAAGGGCGGAAGATGAGGTGCTTGGTTGACACGGGATCCGAATGTACTATAATGCCTCTAGAAGTATATGAGAGATACTTCAGTCGACTAGTGATTCCAGAGGATGGCCGAGTGATACGACTGACCGCCGCAAATAATGGTCAATTGTCAGTAAAAGGGATCGTGTGGATGCAACTAAAAATGTTTGGTCAAGAGCTGGGGCAGAAAGGGGTAGTACTGGTGGATCACCCCCCTAGAAGAGGGATGGAAGTGACGCTCGGAATGAACGTGCTGCGAGATTTGAATCACCAGATGTATGCCAGTGAAGGACCCCGATACTGGGCCCGTGCGACAAGACACCGACCCACACAGAGAATTCTACACCGTCTAGTGCTGAGTTGCGACTTGCTGAAAAGTGCGGTCCCAGGTGGCCGGGTGGGCCGGGTCCGAGTGACTTCGAGGGCCCCGATCCTGCTGGGACCCAGACAAGAGGAACTCTTAATGCTGCCTGTGGGAGCTGCACAGAGATTGAATGGGCTTGAAGTGCTACTTGAGCCCGCCCGAGAGGGTTCCTCATTTGCCAAGGTACATGTGGCCCGTTCTTTGGCGATTGTGAAGAATGGACGAGTACCGGTCCGATGCATCAATGTTTTAGATGAAGCTGTTGCAATTCCCGCTGGGACCATACTGGCTGAACTGTTCGTACCGGCAGAGAAGGTGCCAGAAAATGCAGGGTTCGAATTGCGACCAGACCAACAGTCATCCTGGACATTCGCGGTCGAGGTAGGCCGGACTGAACCTCCTACGGAGGAATGGAATGTTCATGTGATCATGGAGCAGATGGGAGTGGATAGGGAGAAGCTGACCCCCGTGCAGTTGGAGCAGTTGGAGAGAGTTTTGTGGGAACATCAAGAGACCTTTTCCCGACATGGAGAGGACTTCGGGTGTACCCAGACGATTGAGCATGAGATTCCAACGGGGGATACTCCACCCATTAGAGAAAGATATCGCCAAATTCCTCCGGCGCTCTATCAAGAGGTGAAGAGCATGGTGGCCAGTATGCTGGACAACCAAGTGATCCGAGAGAGCCGGAGTCCCTGGGCGGCCCCTGTAGTCTTGGTCCGCAAGAAGGATGGGACACTCCGATTTTGTGTGGACTATCGGAAATTGAATGCCCACACCGTACGGGACGCCTATCCTTTACCCCGTATTGAAGAATCCCTGTCGGCCCTGGGTCGGGCCAAGTATTTCTCAATGTTGGATTTGGCAAGCGGGTACTGGCAGGTCCCAATGGCTGAAAAAGATCGGGCCAAGACGGCGTTTGTATTGCCAATGGGGCTCTTTGAGTTCAACCGGATGCCCTTTGGCCTCGCTACCGCCCCGGGAACCTTCCAACGCCTGATGGAACATTGCTTGGGTGATCTAAATTTTGAATCAGTCCTGATATATTTGGACGACATTGTGGTGTTCGGAACCTCATTTGAAGATCATCTGGAGAAGCTGCGTCAAGTTCTCCGGCGGCTCAAGAGCTACGGCCTGAAAATAAAGCCAAAAAAATGTCAGCTGTTACGAAACCAGATTGAATATTTGGGGCATCTGGTGACCCCGGACGGGGTACTACCTTTAGCCAGTAAGATTAAGGCGGTACAAGAGTGGCCACCTCCTTGTGACCTGCGAGAAGTGCGGGCCTTCCTGGGCCTAGCAGGATACTATCGGCGGTTTGTGCCTAAATTCTCACAAGTGGTGAGTCCCTTGAATGAACTTTTGAGAGGGACAGCGCTGGGTCCTCGAAATCGCCCCATTCCATGGGGGCCCCTACAGAAAAAGGCATTTGATGGAGTGAAAACCGCCCTAACGAGTGCCCCATTGCTGGCCTACGCCCGGTTTGACACCCCTTTTTTGTTGTATACCGATGGTAGTCTTCATGGGTTGGGGGCAGTACTAGCACAGGTGCAGGACGGCCGAGAACAAGTGATTTCTTATGGCAGCAGATCTTTAAGAGACTCCGAGCGAAATCCGGCTAACTACAGCTCATTCCGTCTGGAATTGCTGGCCCTGGTGTGGGCAATGACAGAACGCTTCGCCGAGTATCTAACAGGAGCTGAGGTGCTAGTCATGACAGATAACAACCCGCTAGCTCACTTAGAGAATGCAAAACTGGGGGCGTTGGAGCAGCGGTGGGTCGCCAGACTGGCCAAGTTCAATTACCGCATTAAATTTCGCTCTGGTCGAGAGAACGGCAATGCAGATGCATTGTCAAGAGTGCCCCTTGGGTCATCCGGGGAAGATGTTGATGAACAACTTGAGGATACTGAAACTCCAGCTTTGGGGCAAATACCTATCTTCCAAAGTGTGGTACACTCAAGTGGGGTGGCCACCGGGATGCCCTGTGTCCTGGGTAAAACACCCTCAGATTGGACAAGAGTCCAGGATGAGTGTCCGGACGTTGCACTTGTGCGCCGTTGGGTACAAAACAAGGCCTGGCCCAGTGCAGAGGACAAGGCTCAGTTGTCCATGGAAGGAATGAAACTCCTTCGACAATGGGATAAATTGTGTGTGGAACAAGGTCTTTTGTATCGTAAGGTGTACCTGCCATCGGAGCTGCAGCATCGGTACCAACTGATAATTCCTGTGGGGATGGGGCCGGTGGTCGCTCGTGAGGCGCATGAGAAGGGGGCCCATTTTGGAAGTGAAAAGACACTTCAGTGGTTGCAGCGAGTCCTCTACTGCCCTGAGTTGGGAGGGATGGTGGCCGACGCGTGTCGGCAGTGCCGAATTTGTGGGCTCAACAAAAGCCCTGAGCAGCGGGCTCCCACACAGTCTATTAAGACTTCAGCTCCACTGGAACTACTCATGATTGACTACGTGTTGATAGGGTACTCTACATCAGGGTACTCCTACTGCCTGGTGATGACAGATCACTTTACCAAGTATGCTGTAGCGGTGCCGACAAGAGATCAGACGGCCAAGTCGGCGGCTGAGGCAGTGTGCCGACATTTCTTCCAAGTGTTCGGGTGTCCGCAGAGAATACATTCAGATCAAGGGGCCTGCTTTCAGGGAACGCTGATGAAAGAGTTGCACCAGCTCTATGGTATCGAGCAGTCGAGAACAACGCTTTACCACCCTCAGGGTAACGGGGCGTGTGAGCGTTTTAATCGGACCCTGTTGCAAATGTTGAGGTCCTTAGAGAGTCAGCAACAGACATGCTGGCCTGAGTATCTCCCCGAATTGATGTGGGCTTACAATAACAGGGTGCACAGTACTACTGGTTACTCACCACACATGTTGATGTTTGGTAGACCTGGCCGAGACATTGAGGATTTGAGCATGCCAGATCCCTCCTCCGCCCCCCTTCGGACTGCATCCGAGTGGGTACGAGAGCATCGGCGGCGGTTGAGGGTGGTGCATCAGGTGGTGGGTGACCGCCTTCGCCAGGTGGTCCATAAGGACACGCGACCTGTACAAACAGAGCTGTTCTCTCCGGGAGACAGAGTGTTGGTGAGGACAAAACGACGGTCAGGAAAGCTGAGTGACCGATGGGAGGCGATACCGTATCTGATAAAAAAACAGGTGAACCCTGAGATTCCAGTGTACGAGGTCGAACCGGTGGGGACAGGGGGGCCAACCCGTAATTTGCATCGTAACATGTTACAGCGGTGCTGGTTTGAAGATTCGGCGCCTACCCCCCTAGAGCCAGAGGCCATGTTTCAAGGGGCGGAAGCTCTGAATGATCTTGAGTTTGATGGTGTGCTTACTCCTGCGCCTGCTTATTTGCCCCCTGTGACCGATCTGGCCTCGGGTGATGAGAATGTTGGGGATATGGAGGATGTTGTTGAGGAGAGTGCATCAGGTCAACTGCTTGGTCCTGACGCTGTATCACAGGACATCGAGCCGCAGGAGGAGACAACTCCACTTACGCCCACTGACACGACCATGGAAGAGACTCTAGCTCCCTCTAAGGTCGCACCTGTTGATGTAGGACTCAGGAGAACTACACGATCTACGGCAGGAATACCGCCTCAGCGATATGCTCAAGATGAATTTGAGTGGGAAGGTATGTCGAGGACGCCAACCTCTAGTGGGGTGGCATGTAAGAGGGTGAACTGTAGTCCCACTGAGAGGGCACTAGGACCCTGTGGTTTTTGCCTATTGCAGAAGAGAACAGACCGTGCAAAACTCCCAGAGACGATGTGTGCTGCTGGGTGGGGTCTAGTGTCTCGGGTGTAAAGTGAAACTTGGAAGTGAGAGCTGAGAGAGAAAAAGGCGGGAAGCAAAGGCAGAAGCTGCTGTGATATCTTAAAGAGAGACTGTGTGGATTTACTGCAAGTGTTTTTGGAGGAAAAGAAGCTTTTGAGAGACTTTTTGTTGCTAACGTTCCCCTGGAGAAGAATTAACCTTTTGTTTAACCCTGTGAGAGACTTGTGTGGCTAACGTTTCCTGGAGAGGAGCTAACCCTTTATTTAACAAAAGACGGAGACTTTGCTAAGAACCCAGTACGTATTTGGAAGTCTGTGGATTCCCTGTGCATTGAGTGGAGAAACAAGTCTGGACAGACTGCTGATACAGAGACGGACGGATTGTCGTGGAACCATTCCTAGGAGCTACAGAAGCAGAGACTACATCGTGAGACCACTAACTAAGTCCCCGGCGTTTGGGCTCGGCATCGGCCGACAAGACAAGAGGAGCTTGCTGTAACTTATTGGCGCTGAAAATATGAACTGGCTGCAGCCTCTGCGGATTCCTGCCTGAGAGGAAATCCATCTCAGGATACGGTACCATAGTTATAGATACCCGGGTATCTCTGCTCAGAGTGTTAAATTGTTACTTTAGAGGTGTATCTTATATTAGAGTTGTGTAAGTTATACTCAGTGTGCCATTCCAGGGGCTCCCTTAATAACACTACATTCAATTTACACTTGTTCCTGTTTTTAGTTGCCTGTTAGGTAAATTTCTTACTAGTCTGTTGTAGTACACAGTTCTCAGGAGACCTTGGAGTGGCACAGTGATTTCAGCTGCTGCTGAGCTAGTGTATCTTTGGGGTGCATCTGTCTTAATATTCTCCATATTACCTTGATTATTTTGCCTTTGAGTAAATACCGTTGGAGATTTCTGCCTTGGTCTTGGTTTGTGACTCACTGGATCTTATTCGGACCTCTGGTCATTACAAATGTGACAGGATGGGGGTATTGTGGGGGCTGAAGTGAGGCAGGGAGGACAGGGTACTGGGTGTGAATGTGAGAGGATGGGGGTATTGTGGGGGGAACAGGGCACTGGAGGGTGAATGTGAGAGGATGGGGTATTGTGGGGAAGGGGGGACAGGGCACTGGGTGGTGAATGTGAGAGAATGGGGTGAATATGAGAGGATGGGTTATTGTGGGGCTGAGGTGTGTGAGGGGTGACAGGGTACTGGGGGGCTGATTAATATACTGTTAGGAGATTATATGCACTCTATTACATGTAATAGCCGCTGTCTGGGGGGCTGAAGATAGAGGGCTTCTGATGCTTACCAGCTGGGTCTTTTACAAGCAGTGTCGGTCTGGCCTGGAGGGTTACCAGGGATTTCCCCGGTGATTTTCCCTTGGTTGTGTGAATGAGAGGAGAAGAAGAAAAAAAAAAGTCTTCGGTTTTTAGGGGCATGGGCCCTTTAAAAGTGCTGGCCATGTATGTGCAGGGGCGCGCGCACGCAGTGTTCATTACGTGAACCACCGCGACACACCTCAATACTGGCAAATGTGCGCCCGTCTTCACCGGCGTATGAAGCACACATTCACCGCCGGCCTCTGCTATGTCAGTGGCCATTTTACAATGAGGACGAGGACACCACCTCTGGGAGTGCAGGCAGGTAAGAGAAATTTGTTTTTCTTCTCTCTCTCTCTCACTGGGGGTGGCCAGGATGGCTACACACATGGGGGCCCAGGATGGATACACATATGAGGGGCCAGGATGGATAGATACACATATGAGGGGCCAGGAGGGATACACATACGGGAGGCCAGGATGGATACACATGGGAGGCCAGGATGGATACACATGGGGGGCCAGGATGGATACACATGGGGGGCCAGAATGGATACACATGGGGGGCCAGGAATGAGACATGGGTGACCAGGATGGATATATGGTGGATGGCAGGACAAGGGACCAGGATGGATATATGGGGTGCCAAGATGGATATATTGGGGAGCCAGGATGCATATATATATGGGGTCCAGGATGGATTTATGGGGGAAGCAAGACAAGAGACCAGGATGCATATACAGTGGGGCAAAAAAGTATTTAGTCAGTCAGCAATAGTGCAAGTTCCACAACTTAAAAAGATGAGAGGCGTCTGTAATTTACATCATAGATAGACCTCAACTGTGGGAGACAAACTGAGAAAAAAAATCCAGAAAATCACATTGTCTGTTTTTTTTAACAATTTATTTGCATATTATGGTGGAAAATAAGTATTTGGTCAGAAACAAACAATCAAGATTTCTGGCTCTCACAGACCTGTAACTTCTTCTTTAAGAGTCTCCTCTTTCCTCCACTCATTACCTGTAGTAATGGCACCTGTTTAAACTTGTTATCAGTATAAAAAGACACCTGTGCACACCCTCAAAAAGTCTGACTCCAAACTCCACTATGGTGAAGACCAAAGAGCTGTCAAAAGACACGAGAAACAAAATTGTAGCCCTGCACCAGGCTGGGAAGACTGAATCTGCAATAGCCAACCAGCTTGGAGTGAAGAAATCAACAGTGGGAGCAATAATTAGAAAATGGAAGACATACAAGACCACTGATAATCTCCCTCGATCTGGGGCTCCATGCAAAATCCCACCCCGTGGGGTCAGAATGATCACAAGAACGGTGAGCAAAAATCCCAGAACCACGCGGGGGGACCTAGTGAATGAACTGCAGAGATCTGAGACCAATGTAACAAGGCCTACCATAAGTAACACACTACGCCACCATGGACTCAGATCCTGCAGTGCCAGACGTGTCCCACTGCTTAAGCCAGTACATGTCTGGGCCCGTCTGAAGTTTGCTAGAGAGCATTTGGATGATCCAGAGGAGTTTTGGGAGATTGTCATATGGTCTGATGAAACCAAACTGGAACTGTTTGGTAGAAACACAACTTGTCGTGTTTGGAGGAAAAAGAATACTGAGTTGCATCCATCAAACACCATACCTACTGTAAAGCATAGTGGTGGAAACATCGTGCTTTGGGGCTGTTTCTCTGCAAAGGGGCCAGGACGACTGATCCGGGTACATGAAAGAATGAATGGGGCCATGTATCGTGAGATTTTGAGTGCAAACCTCCTTCCATCAGCAAGGGCATTGAAGATGAAATGTGGCTGCGTCTTTCAACATGACAATGATCCAAAGCACACCGCCAGGGCAACGAAGGAGTGGCTTCGTAAGAAGCATTTCAAGGTCCTGGAGTGGCCTAGCCAGTCTCCAGATCTCAACCCTATAGAAAACCTTTGGAGGGAGTTGAAAGTCCGTGTTGCCAAGCGAAAAGCCAAAAACATCTCTGCTCTAGAGGAGATCTGCATGGAGGAATGGGCCAACATACCAACAACAGTGTGTGGCAACCTTGTGAAGACTTACAGAAAACGTTTGACCTCTGTCATTGCCAACAAAGGATATATTACAAAGTATTGAGAAGAAATTTTGTTTCTGACCAAATACTTATTTTCCACCATAATATGCAAATAAATTGTTAAAAAAACAGACAATGTGATTTTCTGGATTTTTTTTTCTCAGTTTGTCTCCCATAGTTGAGGTCTACCTATGATGTAAATTACAGACGCCTCTCATCTTTTTAAGTGGTGGAACTTGCACTATTGCTGACTGACTAAATACTTTTTTGCCCCACTGTATATGGCGTGCCAGGATCCATATATGGGTGGAGGCAGGATGGATATATGGGGGGCCAGGATGGATATATGGGGGGTAAGATGGATATATGGAGGGGGAAGGATGGATATATATGAGGGGCCAGAATGGATATATGGGGGAGGGGCAGGACAAGGGACCAAGATGGATATCTGGGGAGCCAGGATGCATATATATGGTACAGCCAGGATGCATATATATGGAGGGGCAGGATGGATATATGGGGAGGGCCAGGTTGCATATATGTGGGGCCACGATGGATATATGGGGGAAGGGCAGGACAAGGGACCAGGATGGATATATTGGGAGCCAGGATGCACATATATAGTACAGCCAGGATGCATATATATGGGGGGCCAAGATGGATATATGTGGGGGGGGCAGGTTGCATATATGTGGGGCCAGGATGCATATATGGGGGGCAGAACAAGAGACCAGGAAGCATATACAGCTCTGGAAAAAATTAAGAGGCCACCACATGAAAACCCTGTCATGGGTAGCCCAATCTCCAGACCTGAACCCCATTGAAAACCTCTGGAATGTAATCAAGAGGATGATGGATAGTCACAAGCCAAACAAAGAAGAACTGCTTACATTTTTGTGCCAGAAGCAGTGTGAAAGACTGAAGGAAAGCATGCCAAGACGCATGAAAGCTGTGAATGAAAATCATGGTTATTCCACAAAATATTGATTTCTGAACTCTTCTTGAGTTAAAACATTAGTATTGTTTAAATTTGTAAATGATTATGAACTTGCTTTATTTGAATTATTTGAGGTCTGAAAGCACTGTTTTTTGGGGGTTTTTTGACCATTTTTCTTTGTCAGAAAAAAAAATGCAAAATGTATTGCTTGGACATTCAGAAACATGTCAGAAGGTTATAGACTAAAAGAACAATTTACATCTTACTCAAAAATATACCTATAAAGAGAAAAATCAGACAAACTGAAAATTTTGCAGTGGTCTCTTAATTTTTTCCAGAGCTGTATATGGAGGCCAGGATGGATATATGAGGGAGGGAGCCAGGAGAGATATATGGTAGGGCAGGACAAGTGACATATAAGGGCCAGTATGTATAGCTGTGGTAGCAGGATGAATATCTGTGGGCCAGGCTGTATAAGGGACATAGGGTGCCAGGCTGGGGCATATTATAAAATAAAGGGGGCCAGGATGAGGGACTTAATTACTGTTCGAGGACCAGAATGAGGAACATACAATATTAGTTTATGATGACAAGTGGGGAACATAATTTCTTTAGGGTCCAATTAGGGACATTATTACTACTGTAATATAATTTACTTTTTAGGAAATGGTTTTCCATGGAGGGCACAAAAGGGAGGGCCTGTTACTGTGCAGGGCGACACTATGTCACTTTTCTTTTTCATCTGACGTAGTATAGAAGTCAGGAAAAAAGTGGGGAAAGTCCTCTGGAAGCGATCAGCTATTGTTGACTGTGTGTTATTTTTTGCAGAGTCGAGTCCTGGCTGGAAGAAGTGATGGAGGTCTGTGCTGGTTGCAGAAGAAAAGCGAAGATGAAGGACTTCAACTACAGACGTCACTGGTGAGTCAGTGTATTACATGTACACGCACACTATATACAGTGTACAGAGCTCGTGTGTATAATGTCACTGGTGATCACTGTATTACCTGTACACTGACAATACATACAAATCTCCTGTGTATAATGTCACTGGTGATCCCTGTATTACCTGTTCACTGACACTATATACAGAGCTACTGTGTATAATGTCACTGATGATCACTGTATTATCTGTACACTGACACTATACATAGAGCACCTGTGTATAATGTCACTGGTGATCACTGTATTACCTGTTCACTGACACTATATACAGAGCTACTGTGTATAATGTCACTGATGATCACTGTATTATCTGTACACTGACACTATACACAGAGCACCTGTGTATAATGTCACTGGTGATCACTGTATTATCTGTACACTGACACTACACTGATACTATACACAGAGTGACTGTGTATAACGTCACTGGTGATCACTGCATTACATATACACTGACACTATATACAGAGCTCCTGTGTATATCACTGGTGATCCCTGTATTACATGGACACTGACACTATATACAGAGTTCCTGTATATAATGTCACTGGTGGTCACTGTATTACCTGTACACTGACAGAGCTCCTGTGTATAATGTCGCTGGTGATCACTGTATTACCTGTACACTGACAGACACTATATACAGAGGTACTGTGTATAATGTCACTGGTGGTAATAATAGTGTTGTTAATACTGTGGTTTGTATTCATAATCAGTATTGTAGCATTCAGTCACCATGTGGTGGTAATTTGTGGTCTTGTCACAGTGTGGCAGTATTTCTCCTTGTATGTGGTATTTGGTCCCTATATGCTGGTAATATGTCAAATTACTCGGTCAGTATGTGGTGGTAATATGTCTTCTGGTCATGGTGTGAGGTATTTGCCCCTTGTATGTAGTATTGTTCAGTCACTATGTGGTCTGGAGAAATTGGACCGCAAAATTTGTTGTGCAATTTGTCCTGAGTATGCTGATGCCACATATGTGGGGGTAAACCACAGTTTGGGCACATGGCAGAGCTTGGAAGGGAAGGAGCGCCGTTTGACTTTTCAATGCAAAATTGGCTGGAATTGAGATCAGATGCCATGTCGCGTTTGGAGAACCCTTGATGTGCCTAAACAGTGGAAACCCCCCAATTCTAACTCCAACCCTAACCCCAACACACCCCTAACGCTAATCCCAACCCTAACCATAACCCTAATCCCAACCCTAACCTAATTCCAACCCTAACCCTAATTCCAACCCTAACCCTATTCCCAACCCTAACCCTAATGCAACCCTAATCCCAACCCTAACCCTAACTTTAGCCCCAACCCTAACGTTAGCCCCAACCCTAACCCTAACTTTATCCCCAACCCTAACCCCAACCCTAGCCCCAACCCTAGCCCTAACCCTAACTTTAGCCCCAACCCTAGCCCTAACATTAGCCCCAACCCTAACCCTAATGGGAAAATGGAAATAAATACATTTTTTTATTTTATCATTTTTCCCTAACTAACGGGGTGATTAAGGGGGGTTTGATTTACTATTCATAGTGGGGTTTTATAGTGTGTTTTTATGTTTGGCAGCTGTCACACACTAAAAGATACTTTTTATTGCAAAAAATAGTTTTTGCATCACCACATTTAGAGAGCTATAATTTTTCCATATTTTGGCCCACAAAGTCATGTGAGGTCTTGAATTTTGCGGGACGAGTTTATGTTTTTATTGGTAACATTTTCAGGCACATGACTTTTTTTATCGCTTTTTATTATGATTTTTGGGAGGCAGAATGAACAAAAACCAGCAATTCATGAATTTCTTTTGAGAGGGAGCGTTTACACCGTTCCGCGTGTGGTAAAATTGATAATGCAGTTTTATTCTTCAGGTCAGTACGATTACAGCGATACCTCATTTCTATATTTTTTATGTTTTGGTGCTTTTACACAATAAAAACTATTTTATATGAAAAATAATTATTTTTGCATCGCTTTATTCTGAGAGCTATAACCTTTTTATTTTTTCTTTGATGATGCTGTATGGCAGCTCGTTTTTAGCAGGACAAGATGACGTGTTCATCGGTATGTTTATTTATATCTTTCTTTTTGATCGCGTGTTATTCCACTTTTTGTTCGGTGGTATGATGATAAAGCGTTGTTTTTTGCCTCACTTTTTATTTTATTTTTTACGGTGTTCACTGAAGGGGTTAACTAGTGGGACAGTTTTATAGGTCGAGTCATTATGGACACGGCAATACTACATATGTGTACTTTTATTTTTTTATGTGCATAAAGAAATGAATTTATTGGAACAATATTTATTTTTTTTCTTTATTTAGGAATGTAAAAAAAATATTTTAATACAGTGTAATATTTTTTTTTAAACTTTTTTACATTGTGCCAGGGTGGTACATCACTGTATAAAGTCAGATCGCTGATCTGATACTTTTCACAGCACTGTGTCAGATCAGCGATCTGACAGGCAGTGTAGTAGGCTTCTCAGCTCCTGCTCTCAGCAGGCACTGAGAAAGCCACCTCTCTGTAGGACCCAGAAGGACCCCGCGACCATCTTGGATCTGGGGGCCTGCAGGGAGGAGACCCTCAGAACAACGTGATCACATCGCGTTGTTCTGAGGGTCTCAAGGAAGCATGCAGGGAGCCCCCTCTCTGCGCGATGCTTCTCTATGCCACCGGAATGCTGAAATCTTGTTTGATCCCAGTGTTCCAGGGGTTAGTAACGGGTGTCAGCTGTGATAATCAGCTGACCCCCGGCCACGATAGGCCGCATTCCCCCCGTGAGCGCGGCTAATCGCATGTGACGTACAATTCCGTCCATGGTCAGACGGGCCCGGGTCACATGGATGGAATAGTACGTCAAATGGCAAAAAGGGGTTAATAATTTAATAATAAGCAATTTTTTATTATAAAATTAATTTCAGCTTGGAATAAATGTCTGCACTTCATATGACTGCAGACTGCCAAATCATGACGGATCGCCTGCTGTTCTCAATATCACTGGCGTTATCAGGTAGTCATGGACCCTATGTTTGCTATGTGCATGTGTCAATGTGAAAGGTTTGGTTTCCCTCAGTAGAAAAGAATTGAGAGAAGCCAGAACAGTCGAATCTGTGATACTGAGGCCATTGTTACTGTACGTGGGGGGACTCAGGGGACATTATTAAATGTTAAGTGGGCACTTAAGCATTATTGTTATAGGGACACTCAGAGTATTGTGACCATCAAAGTTGCATATGGGGTTTTATTACTTTTTAGGGACAAAATATGAAGGGCAATAGCACAGGGCATTAATACTTTTAGGGGGGAATTTTACTTTCTAGAGATCACAAATGTGGCATTATTACTATGTAAGGGGCACAGTGGTGGCATTATTATGTGGGGCGGTAAGAGGAGCACGGTTATTGTACCGCTCAGCAGGTGCAGTAATAGGGTCACATACGGCAGCAGCGGCTCAGTATTGGGGTATCATCAGGATAAGGAGATTGTGCAGGTTGGGAATAGATGGGGACGGTGCAGAAATGTGAGAAGTCAGATGTGTCTTTGCTGTAATCTGTGCAGACGAGTTCTGTTCAGAGAAGTTGTCATGTTGGTCTGGGCCAGATGGAAAAGATGGGAAAAGTGAATGACTCCATCAGAAAGAACATCAGCTGTAAAGGTACCATCACACTAGACGATATCGCTAGCGATCCGTGACGTTGCAGCGTCCTCGCTAGCGATATCGTCCAGTGTGACAGGCAGCAGCGATCAGGCCCCTGCTGTGCTGTCGCTGGTCGGGGAAGAAAGTCCAGAACTTTATTTGGTCGCTGGACTCCCCGCAGACATCGCTGAATCGGCGTGTGTGACACCGATTCAGCGATGTCTTCACTGGTAACCAGGGTAAACATCGGGTAACTAAGCGCAGGGCCACGCTTAGTAACCCGATGTTTACCCTGGTTACCATCCTAAAAGTAAAAAAACCAAACACTACATACTTACCTACAGCCGTCTGTCCTCCAGCGCTGTGCTCTGCTCTCCTCCTGCACTGACTGTGAGCGTCGGTCAGCCGGAAAGCAGAGCGGTGACCGGTCAGCCGGAAAGCAGAGCGGTGACGTCACCGCTCTGCTTTCCGGCCGCTGTGCTCACAGACAGTACAGGAGGAGTGTAGAGCACAGCGCTGGAGGACAGACGGCTGTAGGTAAGTATGTACTGTTTGTTTTTTTACTTTTAGGATGGTAACCAGTGTAAACATCGGGTTACTAAGCGCGGCCCTGCGCTTAGTTACCCGATGTTTACCCTGGTTACCGGCATCGTTGGTCGCTGGAGAGCTGTCTGTGTGACCGCTCTCCAGCGACCAAACAGCGACGCTGCAGCGATCCGGATCGTTGTCGGTATCGCTGCAGCGTCGCTTAGTGTGACGGTACCTTAAGTCACCAGCTATAACTGTGCTGTTATCTCTTATATGGTCTGCAGGACTGGTATCCACCATGATATAGTCCCCATATAGTAATATCAGAGTTCGTTTTTGTATATAGATTTACTTTCAAACACAGAGTGGTCATTTGCTGATGTTCCCCTATACTCGCAATTAGGGTGCGCCACGTAGCTGCAGTCAAGATTACTTGGTGACGGGACCAATCAGGTTTTTCGCCCCCCCCCCCCCAAGCTGAAGCCCTAGCTACGACTATGAGCCATGGCAACCCACTATGACATCATTGTCGTCATGGCAACCCATTATGATATCATTATCACCATAGCAACCATTGTGACATCATCTACATGGCAACCTATTATGACATTATTGTAACCATGGCAACAAATTATAACAGCATTTCTCATCATGGTAACCATTATGACGCCATCGTTGCCATAGCAACCCATTATGACATCATCATAAACATGACAGCCTATTATTACATCATTGTCGCTATGGCAACCCGTCATGACATCATCTTCGTCATGTCAACCTATTATCCATCCCATCATCGTTGCCACTGTAACAATTATTACTTCATGGTCGCCATGGCAACCATTATGACATCATCGCCATGGCAACCACAATGACATCATCATTGCCATGTCAATCTATTATGGCATTATTGTCGCCATGGCTACCCATTATGACCTCATCATCGCCATGGCAACCATTATGTCGCCATGTCAACCTATTATATCATTGTCGCCATGGCAACTATTATGACAACATCATCATCTACATGGCAACCTATTATGACATCATTGTCGCCATGGCAACCATTATGACATTATTGTCGCCATGTCAACCTATTATATCATTGTCCCCATGGCAACCATTATGACATCATCATCTACATGGCAACCTATTATGACATTATTGTAGCCATGGCAACCCATTATGACATTTGTCGTCATGGCAACCATTATGACATCATCAACATGGCAACCTATTATGACACCATTGTCACCATAGCAACCCAATATGACATTATCGTCGCCATGGCAACCATTATGACATTACTGTCGCCACTGCAACGATATGACAACATCATAAACATGACAGCCTATTGTTACATCACTGTCGCCATGGCAACCCATCATGACATCATCTTCACCATCTCAACCTATTATGGCATCGTCGCCATGGCAACCATTATGACCTCATGGTCGCCATGGGAACCATTATGACATCATCAACATAACAACCTATTATGACATCATTGTAGCCATGGCAACCCATCATGACATCATAGATTGACATGGCGACGATTATGGCATCATTGTCGCCATGGCTACCCATTATGACATCATCGCCATGGCAACTATTATGACATCATCCACGCCATGGCAATCTTATATCATTGTTCCCATGGCAACCATTATGACATCATTGTTGCCATGGCAACCATCATTGTATCCATGGCAACCCATTATAACATTATCTTCGCCATGTCAATCTATTATGGCATCATTGTCACCATGGCTACCCATTATGACATCGTCGTCGCCATGGCAACCATTGACATTGTCATCACCATGGCAACCTATTATGACATAAACATCACTATGGCAACTATTTTGACATCATCACCATGGCAACCTATTATGACATCATCTTCATCATTGTTACACTGGTGGCAGCCTGCCAGTCCCCCGCCACTCACCCTGTGCTGCCTGTTCCGACATCTCGGTGCTCTGCTGGTTGGGGGTGTCGCCTCGCCTCTCCGCATTTCCTGTTTCTCAGCCGGCTGCTGAGTTCAGTGCTCACACACACTTACTGGTCGGCTAAGGATATGGCCACGAGCGTCCCCATTCTTTATGGGGCTGACGGGCCCTAATCATGTCAACCTATTATGACATCATTGTCGCCATGGCAACTATTATGACATTATCGTCGCTGTGCCAACCATTTTGACATCACCATCACCATGGCAACTTGTTATGACATCATCTTCACCATGGCAACCATTATGACATAATCTTCGCCATGTAAACCTATTATGACATCATTGTCGCCATGGCAAACCATTATGACCGTTGCCATGACAACCTATTATGACATCATTGCACTCATACAGGAGAAGGTTTGGTTCAAGTGGATAATTAATTGGTGAAAAGTGAGGCGACAGGAAAAAATTAACGTTTCAGCCAATCAAAGGCCTTGATCAAAATATCGCCTTTCGTAGGTTCTTTTCTAGAATTAGAACATGTTGTATCATTGAGGTAGATAAATATGAGGGTGTATACAAAAAAATTTTGCACTGGGATCCAAAAGATGCCAAGGAATGCATACAGTGTGCACCGACAGGCAATAAGATTGGTATTTGGTTTTGAAAAAAGGACACGTCCGTGTTTAAATGGCGTTACTGTGCTGGTTGACGTTGGTGATACAGTGGAAATGCTGAGATATATATAACCAGGCAAGGAGGATTTATAGCCAAAAGAGGGTTTGGAAACAAGTCCAGGCAGTTTCCCTGGAGTTGCTGCAGGAGCCAGTGTTGGTGGCAAAGTGGGAGATGCTGACACAGACGTGTTTCACTTTTCACCAATAAATAATCCACTTGAAGCAAACCTTCTATACGAGGGCAGTGATTATATATTTTATTATTGATGGGACCACTGGCTCCGTTCACTAGCACCGCCACCTTCACAGAAGTCGAGTGCTAGCCATCTTCTTCTATTATGACATCATTGTTGCCATGGCAACCATTATATCATCTTCGCCATAGCAATCATTATGACATAGTCATCACCATGGCAACCTATTATGACACCATCACCATGGCAACCATTATCATATCATCTTCGCCATTTAAACCTATTATGGCATCATTGTCGTCATGGCAACCCATTATGACATCATAGCCGCCATGGCAGCCATTATCATATCATCTTCGCCATGTAAACCTATTATGGCATCATTGTCGCCATGGCAACCCATTATGACATCATAGTCACCATGGCAGCCTATTCTGACATCATCGTCACCATGGCACCATTATGACATCATCGCCATGGCAACCATTATGACATAAGTGTCACCATGGCAACCATTATGACATCATAGTCGCCATGGCAACCATTATGGCAATCATCACCATGTCAACCTATTATGACATTATCTTCACCATGTCAACCTATTATGGCATCATTGTCACCATGGCAACCCATTATGACATCATCACCATGACAACCTATTTCAACAACATCGTCACCATAGCAACCTATTATGACATCAACTTCATCATGTCAACCCTTCTAAAACATCATTGTCGCCATGGCAACCATTACGACATCATCATCATGGCAACCTATTATGACATCATCATCGCCATGGCAACCATTATGACATCATCTTCGTCATGTAAGCCTATTATGGCATCACTGTTGCCAAGGCTTCCCATTATGATATCGTCCTCATGACAGCCTATTCTGACACCATCGTTGCCCTGGCAACTTTATGACATCATTGTCTCCATGGCAACCATTATGACATCATCACCATGGCATCCATTATCACATCATCATCAACATGACAACCTATTATGACATCACTAGATTGTGGCCCGATTCTAACGCATCGGGTATTCTAGAATATGCATTTGCCCGTAGTATATGGACAATGATGATTCCAGAATTCGTGGCAGATTGTGCCCGTCGCTGATTGGTCGAGGCAACCTTTATGACATCATCGTCGCCATGGCAACCATTATGACATCTACGTCGATACTGTGCCCGTCGCTGAATCAGAAACGTGGGATGTCTACGTCCTTTATGACATCATCGCCGCTGTGCCCGTCGCTGATTGGTCGTGGGATTTCTACGTCCTTTATGACATCATCGTCGCTGTGCCCTTCGCTGATTGGTTGTGGGATTTCTACGTCCTTTATGACATCATCGTCGTTGTGCCCGTCGCTGATTGGTCGAGGCCGCCAGGCCTCGACCAATCAGAGACGTGGGATTTCTACGTCGATGCTGTGCCCGTCGCCGGCCTCGACCAATCAGAGACGCAGGATTTCCAGGACAGACAGACAGACAGACAGACAGACAGACAGAAAGACAGACAGACGGAAAAACCCTTAGACAATTATATATATAGATTGTCGCCATGGCTACCCATTATGACATCATCATCGCCATGGCAACCATTATGACATAACCGTCACCATGGCAACTATTATGACATCATCTACGTCATGGCAACCTATTATGACATCATTGTCCCCATGGCAACCATTATGATATAATCACAATGGCATCCATTATCACATCATCATCAACATGACAACCTATTATGACATCATTGTAGCCATGGCAACCCATTATGACATTTTTGTCGTCATGGCCACCTATTATGACATCATTGTCACCATGGCAACCTATTATGACATTATTGTAGCCGTGGCAACCCATTATGACATAATTTGTCGTCGTGGCAACCATTATGACATCATCAACCTGGCATCCTATTATGACGCCATCGTTGCCATAGCAACCCATTATGACATCATTGTCGCCATGGCAACCATTATGACATCATCGTTGCCATTGCAAGCATATGACATCTTCATAAATATGACAGCCTATTATTACATCACTAGATTGTGGCCCGAGCAGCAGTACGCAGCTAAGCGCACAATGTCTCGAAACAGCACATCCTCACTCAAGACGAGGTCACGAGCAAGCTCTAACAGGTCATCATTAGCAGAGCTGGCTGCTGTCGCTCGTGCTGAAGCTGAAGCAGCCAAAGCGAGGTCCTCCTTTGCCGAGAAAGAAATGCATCTAAAGCTGAGACAAGCAGAGCATGAGGCAGAAAAGGTACGTTTGCAGGCAGAACAAACTGCACGCCTGCAAGCCGAAAATGCACGTTTGCAGGCTGAAACCGCACGTTTGCGGGCAGAGCAAGAAGCAGAAGGTGCGCGCCTGCAAGTGTCTCTAGAAAGACTTATGGTAGACAAAGAGGCAGCAGCTGCAATTGCTAAGGCAGAGTACTTGGAAGCCATGAAGGATCCTGATTATGAGAGACGCAGCAACGTTCTTGGAACAGATCTAGAGCAACAAGATCCAGCTCAGCGCGTCGCAGAGTACGTTCATCGACACTCCAACATGGACAACACCCTCGACAGACTACAACGATCAGCCTACGCCGATTATCATCGATCCAACCCCGAACTTCACTACTACAAACAAGAAGACGTCCAATACAGAGGAGTCGACCACAGCTACCGTTCCACTGAGAAGAAGGTACAGCTCCCACCTCACCTTAAAGAGACATCTTCTTCACCAGAAAGGTACTATGCAGACTGTCCGAAGCCAAGAGCATCTCACAGGTATGGTGACGCACCACACACTAGACATGGCTATAACATACCGGCTCGTACCAACACTGATCAAGCCACCATAGACTTGGCAAAGTTCTTTGCCCGCCGAGAACTGGTAACAAAAGGACTTGTAAAGTTCACTGACAAAGCCGAAAACTACAGGTCGTGGCGAGCTTCGTTCCAGAACGCCATTCAGGGACTGGACCTTTCTAGTAGTGAGGAGTTGGATCTCCTGGTAAAGTGGCTTGGAACTGAATCGGTCGAGCATGCTAAAAGACTAAGAGACATTAACATAGAATACCCACACATAGGTTTACGTAAAGTGTGGGAAAGACTTGACGAATGCTATGGGTCCGTAGAAGTAATAGAGAATGCTTTATTCAAAAGAATTGATGATTTCCCTAAGATAGGGCCCAAGAGTTATCAAAGACTTAGAGAATTGAATGATTTATTGATAGAGTTACAGGTCGCCCAGAAGGAAGGTCACTTGGCTGGATTGGCATTCTTAGACACTGCTAGGGGTGTCAATCCAATAGTACAAAAACTTCCTTACAATCTTCAAGAAAGGTGGATTATACATGGTTCACGGTATAAACAAATTCATAACGTACCATTCCCTCCTTTTACTGTATTTGTTGAGTTTGTCACCCAGCAAGCCAAGATCAGAAATGACCCTAGTTTTGATTTCACTCTGTCATGTTCCACTACCCCTGGTGTCAAACCCAGTAAGACACCCGTGGCAGTCCATAAAACTGATATTGATTCCACAAGTCCTCCACACAAGACAACTAAGCCCCCTACGGAAGAGAGCAAACCTCAGGATGTCAGTAAGCAGTGTCCTCTACACAGGAAACCACATCCTCTACTAAAGTGCAGAGCCTTCAGGGAGAAGACTTTAGAGGATCGCAAAGGTTTCCTCAAGGAAAACAACATCTGCTTCAAATGCTGTGCTACGACCTCTCACTTCGCCAGGAACTGTGGAGCTAGCGTGAAATGTGCAGAATGCAGCAGCACGGATCACAATACAGCCTTGCATCCTGGACCACCTCCAGGAGTGTTGTCACAAGCTGAGGAGCACGATGAGAAACAGAAGAACACCGACGAAGACACCCCTGCGGTCACCTCTCAATGTACGGAGATCTGTAAGGGACTCAAGGGAGGAAGATCCTGCTCAAAAATCTGCCTTGTCCGAGTCTATCCAACAGGCCACAGAGACAAAGCGCTCAAGATATATGCAATCCTAGATGACCAAAGTAATAGGTCTTTAGCCAGGTCCATCTTCTTTGACAACTTCAGCATTGTAGGCCCCAGTTCTCCCTACTCCCTTAGGACATGTTCAGGTACCGTCGAGACGGCGGGGAGGAAAGCAACCGGATACAAAGTGGAGTCCATGGATGGCCAGACCTGTCTGTCACTACCGACCATCCTGGAGTGCAACCAGATTCCTGACAACAGGTCTGAGATACCTTCACCAGAGGTGGCAACGTATCACCCCCACCTGAAGCGTATAGCCCACCTGATACCTAAGTTGGAACCAGAAGCGCCAATAGCTTTACTTCTGGGAAGAGATATACTACGAGTCCACAAGACTAGAGAATATATCAACGGCTCACTGAATGCTCCATACGCGCAGAGGCAAGACCTTGGATAGGTCATTGTAGGAGATGTCTGTCTAGGAGGAGCACACAAGCCGGTCTCAGTCAACAGTATGCTTACCAGCACACTAGAAAATGGACGTCCATCTCTCTTCTAGCCGTGTCACAATAGTCTGCTGGTAAAGGAACTACCGAGCAGCACTCCCCTACCTTGCCCTTTCTCAGTTCCTATCAACGAAGACCACTCCTGTGAAGGTGAACAAGACCACATAGGATGTACAGTCTTCCACAGGACGAAGGAAGACAACAAGGTAGCGATGTCTATAGAAGACAAGATATTCCTGGACATCATGGACGAACAAATAGTCAAGGATACGGCGAATAGTTGGGTCGCACCTCTACCATTTCGACCTCAGAGGAGACGCCTACCCAACAACAAGGAATTGGTCTACAGCAGATTCATCTCCCTAAGACACAAGCTTCAGAAGTCACCTGAGACGAAGGAACATTTCTTTACCTTCATGGGAAAGATATTCCAGAACAACCACGCAGAGATTGCACCTGCACTTCGACACGGAGAGGAGTGTTGGTACCTGCCCATCTTCGGAGTGTACCATCCTAAGAAGCCAGGTCAAATTAGAGTGGTATTCGACTCAAGTGCCAAATGCGAAGACGTGTCATTGAATGATGTCTTACTGTCGGGCCCAGACCTCAACAACAGACTTCTGGAAGTATTACTCTGTTTCCGTAGAGATTCAGTGGCATTTATGGCCGACATACAACAGATGTTCCACTGTTTTCTCGTCAAAGAGGAACACAGAAACTACCTGAGGTTCTTCTGGTACCGTGACAACGACCCGGACGAAGACATCGCAGAGTACTGGATGCGGGTACACATCTTTGGGAACAGTCCTTCCCCAGCGGTCGCAATCTACGGCCTCCGACATTCTGCCAAAAAGGGTGAAGAAGAGTATGGCTCGGACGTCAGGTCCTTTGTGGAAAAGGATTTTTACGTGGATGACTGTTTGAAGTCCACACCGACAAGTGAGGCCGCAATCAGTCTACTAAAGAGGACTCGTGACATGCTCGCTCAGTCTAACCTAAGGTTACACAAGATTTCTTCCAACAGCCGAGAGTTGATGGAAGCCTTTCCCTCTGAAGACTATTCCAGCGATCTAAAGGATTTAGACCTCAGCATCGACCCCCTTCCTATGCAGCGGAGCCTTGGATTGCTGTGGGACCTGAAGACAGATACCTTCACCTTTCAGATCAGCAAGGATGAGAAACCCTTCACGCGCAGAGGAGTTCTTTCCTTCGTGAATAGTTTATACGACCCCTTGGGGTTCGTAGCTCCAGTAACCATCCAAGGAAAGCTGATGCTCAGGGACTTCACCCAAGACACTACTGATTGGGATGATCCACTTCCAGCGGGAAAGGCTGACCTGTGGGCAGAGTGGAGGAAGTCTCTTGAAGTCCTGACCAACCTTCATGTGAAATGACCGTATGCTCCTGTGCCATCCACAGAGGTCAAAACGCAAACACTTTGTATTTTCTGTGATGCATCAGTCAAAGCGATTGCAGCAGTAGCGTACCTCAAATCCACAGACGTAAGCGGACAATGCCATATCGGGTTCGTTATGAGCCGGACGAAATTGGCGCCACTTCGTGAACACACGATACCCAGACTGGAACTCTGTGCTGCTGTCCCTGCAGTTGAGTTGGCCGAGCTGGTCTCGGATGCGATGGGCCTGAAGATCGGGGATGCAGAGTTCTACACCGATAGCAAGGTGGTACTGGGGTACATCTGTAACGAGACACGACGCTTCTACGTCTACGTCAGCAACCGGGTACTTCGGGTAAGAAGATCCACCGACCCTAATCAGTGGCACTACGTACCTACTCATCACAATCCTGCGGACCACGCGACTAGATCCGTTGCACCCAGTCATCTGAAGGACACTTCATGGTTCACAGGTCCTACCTCTTTGTACCGTTCGATGTCCCACATCAGCAGGCCTGAAACTTTCGAACTAGTGGGTCCAGACACAGACAAAGAGATCCGACCTCAAGTGTCTGCTCTACATACAGAGATTTCAAGCTGCCACCTCGAATCTCACCGGTTCAGCAGGTTCTCCACATGGAAGTCACTTGTTTGAGCTATAGCTTGTCTATTTCATGTAACCCAGTCCTACAAGACAGCACTTTCTAGTGATTCTGGAGGTCCATCCATCCTTACTCCTGCAATGTTACTCTCACACAGAAAACCTGTGTCCCGAAAGCTCCACTCGGAGAATTCAATGACAAAGACCTCTACAGACGACAATGGAGGCAAGTACAAAGCGTGTCCAACGTCTTCTGGAATAGATGGAGGAAACAGTATCTCTCCACTCTGCAAACCAGGACAAAGTGGCAGAAAGACCGCCCAAACATTCAATCTGGCGATGTTGTACTCGTCAAAGACAGTCAGTCACATCGGAACGAGTGGCCACTCGGCCTAGTCATTAAGACCCTTCCCAGTAAAGATGGGAAAGTAGAGGTCAGAGTGTGCAAGCTTGGAGAAAACAAACTGTTCCTCAGGCCCGTTACCGAGCTTGTATTATTATTTTTCCCAAAAGAACCTAATTGTGGCATCTGTTGACGCCAAGCGGGGAGTGTTCTGCCCATCTTAATGTGCAGAAAGTCAATTATCATGTTATTCAAGTTGTGGCCACTGGAGGTCATCAGTTGCCTACTTTTCATGTTGTTTACCAACCTTTCCCTCCTAAGAGCAATGTCTTATGGGTTAGTTCCGCCCACATTCTTCTTGTGAATACAAGCTTCAGTAGCCATTTTTCCTCAGATCTGCAGAGAGGCACACGTGCTCCTGTCTCGCTTACTTTCTTACCCCTGTCCTAACGGATCTCGGTACGTTTATAAAGGTTTAATGCATCTTATGTTTGTGTTAGTATTTAAGCCTTATGCAGCTCCTATAGTCAGATATAGTTAGGCAGATGTGCTTTGCAGCTTGCAGTTAGGTTAATGTGTACTCTGCATGTAGATAGATGCATTCTTGTATAGAATAGGGCAGTGCTGTTAGAATTACTGTGTAATGCACTCTGTATAATTCTTGCTGTAATGTCCCAGTTATTTATGTGATTGCACCCTGTATGCGCATATACTGAAATGCTGTTATTCTTTACAGTTTTTCACCAGTCATCCACTATGATCAGTCATCCACTATGATCAGTCATCCACTATGATCAGTCATCCACTATGATTATTCACTGAACATCCACTTTGTACATCAACATCATTCACTAATCGATCATCTACTATGAATACTGTCCACCATTGTTGTTCAACGTTATAGTTTTGGTTATCATCACCCTAATAAATAAGACTTAAGCATCAACACAGTCTGTTTACTGGGATGTGGATGAAGGTTTAGCCGTATGTTGGAATCCACACAGCATCCTACGTGGAGGAAGACAGAACAGTTGTGACACAACCACTGCACATAGCATTGGCGGCTGCTGCAAGCCCCGATGTGATGATCCTTGGCTAGATGAAGAGAATGGGGCATCAGACTGCGCTGCTCGCCTGTCAGGATAATGTACCAGAGAAGTCCAAGTAGATGTAATAGAGAATAGACTTTATTTCTACGCGTTTCGTGGTGATCACACCACTTCCTCAGGACAGTCTATACACATACAGGGTCTTGTATTTATAGCAAAAGAAGGCACATGGAGATGCCTCCTTTCAAAGAAAAAAAAAAACCACAAACAAAAAACACCACACCCAGTGGGTGGGGAATCTGACTTAAACACATATTCAAACATATATGTACTCCAGTCATCTAATCCGACTTACGAAAGACATCCCATGGAAGAACACTTTTGTTTTTATTTCCATGGATGTATCCGCCCTCTATTCCAGTATCCCACATGATTTGGGACTGGTGTGTTTTAAAACCTTCATAGACATTGATCCACATTTGACACCTAGATAAAAAGATTTTTTATATGAAAGCATGCAGTTCATACTCCAGAATAATTTTTTTACCTTTCAAGATACTCTATACCATCAGATACTTGGGACCGCAATGGGCTCGAAGGTGGCGCCAACTTATGCAAATTTGTTTATGGCCATCTTCGAGTCCATTTTCATATACAGCAGAATACATGCACCCAACATCATCATTTACAAACATTACATAGATGATTTATTCTTTATTTATGATAATTCAAACGATGATGGGGGTTCATTCCTCAGGAGCATTGAAGACAACACCTGGGGTTTGGGTTTCACCCCTGTAGTAAACCCTGACACAGTTGACTTCCTTGACTTCACTTATTTTCATGACCATATAAAAATTCATACAAGAACCTACTTCAAACCTGTGGATGCGAACAGTTATGTCCATTATCAAAGTGAACACTAGGCCAAATGGTTGAGGAATATTCCACTCAACCAATACAAAAAAATCAAGAGGAACTGCAATATGGATATAGATTTCATTAATCAATCAAAAGTTTTATCACATAGATTTCTTGAAAGAAGTTATCCCAAAAAATTGATCCATAGAGCCTTCTCTGAAAGCAAAAAATAGAACAGATAGACTTAATCCAATAATATAAAAACAAAAAAATCTGCATCTGATACTAAGTTCAGCTTCAATTTTATTACCACTTTTTCAGCCCAGAACAAGAGAATTCGCCTGGTTCTGAAAAAACATTGGGGCATACTTCTTACTGATCCCATATTGGGGAAGCTTCTTCCCAGCAATCCCCTGGTAACGTTTCGAAGGGCCCCAACATTGAAAAACATGTTGGCCCCCAGCCGGCTACAGAAAAAAGAGGATCTCAATCCCTCTACAAAAAAGCCCAGACAAGGCTCCTATAGATGTGGCATCCCGAGATGCCTATGCTGCTCCAGCATCATTCATGATGCAAAAACTTTTTCATCAGACAGTGGAAATTCAGATGAGTTTCAAATCAAATACCATTTGACTTGCCAATCCAGTTTTGTCATCTATGTCATTATATACGAATGTAAGAAATTATATATGGGCAGGACAACGCAACAGCTGCATAAAAGAATAAACTCACACAGATATAATATAAAAGAAGGATTTTTACAGCATGGCCTTTCCAGGCATATTGCAATATATCACAACGAAAGGATCTCCTTCAGGGTGATCCCTATTGACAATGTCCCCCTTGATAATCCTAATCGAGTCCAGACTCTCAACAGAAAAGAGATCTTCTGGATTCACAAGATGAACACTATAAATCCCCATGGACTCAACGAAACAACTGATTTGTTCAATTGAAGGGGGAGAAAGAAAAAAAAAATAATTCTCAGGGATTCTTCTTCTTTTTTTTTTTCTTTCTTTCCACTGGTATCTCTTTGATTTCACAGACTCTTGTGAAATTACCACCAAACAAAATAATCCAATCAACTCCACCCATGGCTCAATGGTTCAAAACATCAGTAGCAGGGTCCTGACAAAGAATAAATGTTTTAACACCATAGGTTCTAGCTCTCCCCCAGCTTGTAAAAGTTATTCATTTGCTTAACTACTCTTTTTAATGTGTTTTTTTTGTATTTAGATTTTTACATGTATGAGCAATGGTTTTAAGTGTTTTACTCAATTATATTTTATGATTGTTTTGTGTGTTTTATGATGTACATATATGTTTGAATATGTGTTTAACCCCTTTCTAACCTCGGACGGGATAGTACGTCCGAGGTCAGAAGCCCCGCTTTGATGCGGGCTCCGGAGGTGAGCCCGCATCAAAGCTGGGACATGTCAGCTGTTTTTAACAGCTGACATGTGCCCATAATAGGCGCGGGCAGAATCGCGATCTACCCGCACCTATTAACTAGTTAAATGCTGCTGTCAAACGTAGACAGCGGCATTTAACTACCGCATCCGGCTGGGCGGCCGGAAATGACGGCATCGCCGACCCCGTCACATGATCGGAGGTCGGCGATGCTTCTCCATTGTAACCATAGAGGTCCTTGAGACCTCTATGGTTACTGATCGCCGGTAGCTGTGAGCGCCACCCTGTGGTCAGCGCTCACAGCACACCTGATTTTCTGCTACATAGCAGCGAACATAAGATCGCTGCTATGCAGCAGAGGCGATCGCGTTGTGCCTGCTTCTAGCCTCCCATGGAGGCTATTGAAGCATGGCAAAAGTAAAAAAAAAAAAAGTTTAAAAAAATTTGAAAAAAATAAAAAAAATATAAAAATTTAAATCACCCCCCTTTCGCCCCAATCAAAATAAATCAATAAAAAAATCAAATCTACACATATTTGGTATCACAGCGTTCAGAATTGCCCGATCTATCAATTAAAAAAAGCATTAACCTGATCGCTAAACGGCGTAGCAAGAAAAAAATTCGAAATGCCAGAATTACGTTTTTTTGGTCGCCGCGACATTGCATTAAAATGCAATAACGGGCAATCAAAAGAACGTATCTGCACCAAAATGCTATCATTAAAAACGTCATCTCGGCACGCAAAAAATAAGCCCTCAACTGACTCCAGATCATGAAAAATGGAGACGCTACGAGTATCGGAAAATGGCGCAAATTTTATTTTTTTTTTTTTAAGCAAAGTTTGGAATTTTTTTTCACCACTTAGGTAAAAAATGACCTAGTCATGTTAGGTGTCTATGAACTCGTAATGACATGGAGAATCATAATGTCAGGTCAATTTTAGCATTTAGTGAACCTAGCAAAAAAGCCAAACAAAAAACAAGTGTGGGATTGCACTTTTTTTGCAATTTCACCACACTTGGAATTTTTTCCCGTTTTCTAGTACATGACATGCTAAAACCAATGATGCCATTCAAAAGTACAATGCGTCCCGCAAAAAATAAGCCCTCACATGACCAAATTGACGGAAAAATAAAAAAGTTATGGCTCTGGGAGGGGAGTGAAAAACGAACACGGAAAAATGAAAAATCCCAAGGTCATGAAGGGGTTAAGTCAGATTCCCCACCCACTGGGTGTGGTGTTTTTTGTTTGGGTTTTTTTTTTCCTTTGAAAGGAGGCGTCTCCATGTGCCTTCTTTTGCTATAAATACAAGACCCTGTATGTGTATAGACTGTCCTGAGGAAGTGGTGTGATCACCACGAAACGTGTAGAAATAAAGTCTATTCTCTATTACTTCTATTTGGACTTCTCTGGTACATTATCCTGACAGGCGAACAGCGCAATCTGATGCCCCATTCTCTTCATCTAGCCAAGGATCATTGTAGCCATGGCAACCATTATGGCATAATCGTCACCATGGCCACCATAATGACATCATCGCCATGGGAACCATTATGACATAATCGTTACCATGTCAACCTATTATTACATCATTGTAGCTGTGGCAACCCATTATAACATCATTGTCACCATGGCAACCTATTATGACATTATCGGCGCCATGGCAACCATTATGACATCATTTTCACGATGGCAACCATTATGACATCATCATAACCATGGAAACCTATTATGACATCAAGATTCCCATGGCAACCATTATGACATGGTATTAAGGGTTTGGTGAAATCCAAATCGCCATAGGCTTTGCAGCGTTCTTTGGGGTTCGGTAACTACCATAGTAAATTTATGAAAATTGTTTCCAAGATTGCCAAACCATTAACTGATATGACTAGGAAGAGGGCTGATGAAGTCAACTGGAAATCTGAGGCAGTTTGTGGCTTTAGTGAGTTGAAGAAATGCTTCTCATCTCACCATGTATTGGTTCACCCTTCAGGGCTGCCACTAGGAATTTTGGGGGCCCTACTCTACTCTAACTTATTAAACATTTGTTAAAATATACAATACAATTTAGGTATATTTTTATTTATGTTTCAATTTTTCAAATGACCACATACCACATACAAGGGACAAATACCAGACACCATATTATCACCACATAGTGACCTATAATACTATCTACAAGGAACAAATACCGCACACACCACGTGCAGACCACATATCACCACCACAATGACCGAATAATAGCACATACAAGAAGCAAATACCACCACACCATGACCAGACCACATATTACCACCACATTGTGACTGAATAGTACAATACTGATCATTACTAGAAAAAAAAATACTATCACCATAAGTTCCATTATACACAGGAGATCTGTACGTAGTATGCAGTGTCTGTGTACAGGTAATACAGTGGTCACTGGTGCCATTATACACAGGAGCTCTAAATATAGTGTCATTGTACAGGTAATACAGGGATCACCAGTGACATTATACACAGGAGCTCTGTACGTAGTATGCAGTGTCTTTGTACAGGTAATACAGTGGTCACCGGTGCCATTATACACAGGAGCTCTATGTATAGTGTCATTGTACAGGTAATGCAGGGATCACCAGTGACATTATACACAGGAGCTCTGTATATAGGTTACAGTGTACATGTAATACAGTGATCACTAGTGACATTATACACAGGAGCTCTGTATATAGAGCATAGTGTACAGATAATATAGTGATCACCAGTGACATTATACACAGGAGCTCTGTATACAGTGTATGGTGTCAGTGTACAGGTAACATACTCACTAGTCCTTCATCTTTGCGTTTCTTTTTAATCCAGCGCAGACCACCATCACTTCTTTCAGCCAGGACTCATCTCTGTATAAAATAACACAGTAATCTAGAGCACCGCTTCCAGAGCACATTCCCCACTTTTTCCCTTTCTTCTACACATCTGAATACAGACGTTCACTCACCATTAATATAGAATTGGTTATTATGCAACCCACCATTCCAAATATAAATTATAATCCGCCACTGTGCCCCCACTATCTGTACATAACCACTTTCCCCATTTAATATATCAATTAATTAACACCTGTACTCTTTCCCCAAACTTATTTCCAGTCACTTTATCCTCAACGACCCCACTATGTACTTCCCGCTCTAACCCTTGCCCCGATTCATTATAGTTACATGCCCCTTCTGCCTCAATTGCCATGTCTTCTCTCTCTCCAACCCTCTATTCATAATCAACTGTTCTTCCCCACCCTCAAAATTCAATATTTGCTCTCCCCACCTTCAATACACCATTTGCTCTCCACACCCCCACCTTCAATTGCTGTCCCCCGTCCCTCACACTCACTTGATGTGCAGTTCCCATCACCTCCACTTCATCATTTGCAGTCCACCTTACTTCATCGTTTAGTCCCCTATCCCCCTTCACTTCATCTGCAGTCCCCCTTATTTCATCATTAGCAGCCCCCTATCATTTCATCATGTGTAGTACCCCCTCAAATACAATTCATCATCTGCAGTCTCCATCACTTCAACATCATCATTTGCAGTCCCCATAAACCCACTTCATCATTTGCAGTCCCCATCATTTGCAATCCCCATCGCTCCCACCTCATTTCCAGTCCCCATCACCCCTGCATCATTTGCAATCCCCATCACCCGCACATCATCATTTGCAGTCCCCATCACCCCCGGATCATCAGTTGCAGTCCCCATCACCCCCACATCATCATTTGCAGTCCCCATCACCCCCAAATCATTTGCAGTCCCCATCACCCCCACATCATCATTTGCAGTCCCCTATCCCCCTTTCACTTCATCTGCAGTCCCCCTTACTTCATCATTTGCAGCCCCCTATCATTTCATCATGTGCAGTACCCCCTCAAACACACTTCATCAATTGCAGCCCCCTATCATTTCATCATGTGCAGTACCCCCTCAAACACACTTCATCATTTGCAGCCCCATCATTTCATCATGTGCAGTACCCCCTCAAACACACTTCCTCATTTGCAGCCCCCTATCATTTCATCATGTGCAGTACCCCGTCAAACACACTTCATCATTTGCAGTCTCACTCCCCCCCCACCTCACCCATTTAAAAAAACAAAAATGTTTTTTATACTTACCTCAGTTCCCGGGGCATCTAGTGTTGTCAGCAGTGAAGCAGCAGCTAGAATGTATGGGCTGCTGAGAGGACCTGACAGGAGCCCCAACATTCTAGCACATTCACTACTGAGACTGCTAGAATGTATGGGCTGTAGTCAGGGGTGGATTAAGGGTAGCCAGGGCCCCGGGCTGTTCACACACTGTGGGCCCCCCCGGTCATGTGACGGGGGTCATGTGACGGGGGTCATGTGACGGGGGTCATGTGACGGGGGTCATGATATACCTGAACCAGATTATTCCAGAAAAATGGCCAGGCCCTACTCTGCTGTAACCTATTAAATATTTGTTAAAATCTGCAATACAATTTAGGTATATCTTGACCAATAATATCACATACAAGGAACAAATACCACCGCACCATGACCAGACCACAAATTACAACCACAGTGATCGAAAAATATCACATACAAGGAACAAATACCACAACACCATGTCAAGACCACATATTACAACTTGGTGACCAAATAGCACATGCAAGGGACAAATACCACCGCACCTTGTCAAGACCACATATTACCACTTGGTGACCAAATAGCACATACAAGGGACAAATACCACAACACCATTTCCAGACCACATATTACCACCACATAGTGACTGAATACTACAATACTGATCAGTAATAAAAAAAAACAAAACACAATACTATCACCATAAGTGCCAGTATTCACAGGAGATCTGTACTTAGTATGCAGTGTCTGTGTAGAGGTAATACAGAGATCACTGGTGGTATTATACACATGAGCTCTGTATATAATGTATAGGTAATACAGTGATCACTGGTGACATTGTACACAGGACCTCTGTATATAGTATACAGTGTATAGTGTCAGTGTATAGGTAACACTGACTCACCAGTGACGTCTCTAGGTGAAGTCCTTCATCTTTCATCCAGCACAGACCGCCATCATTTCTTCCAGCCAGGACTCATTTCTGCAGGAAATAACACAGTTATCTCGAGCTCCGCTTGCAGAACACATTACTTAATTTTTCACAACTTCTACATTACACCACATGAAGATAAAAAGGCGATATAGTGTCACTCTGCAAAGTAACAGGACCACCCCCCCATTTAAAACAGCATACTCAAAAAATAAAATAAATACATCACTGCAGTAATAATATCCCTTAATTAGCCCCTATGGTAATAATATTCCCCATCCTGGCCCCGTGTGTCTCATTCCTGGCTCCAGCCATATGTTCTCCCATCCTGCACTCATGAGTATCCATTCTACACCATATGATCTCCCGATCCTGCCCCATCTGTCTCCATCGTATCCATCCTGCCCCATGATCCAATCCTGCCCCATGTCTCCAATCATGCCCCATGTCTACATTCTGCCCATGCCTCCAGTCCTGCCCCCAGTGTGTCCAGCAATCTGCCCCAGTGTGTCCAGCATATTACTCCCAGTGTGTCCAGCAATCTGCCCCAGTATGTCCAGCATATTGCCCCCAGTGTGTCCAGCAATCTGCCCCAGTGTGTCCAGCATATTACCACCAGTGTGTCCAGCAATCTGGCCCAGTGTCTCCAGCATTGCCCCAGTGTGTCCAGCAATCATCTGCCCCAGTGTGTCCAGCATATTACCCCCAATGTGTCCAGCAAGCTGCCCCAGTGTCTCCAGCATTGCCCCAGTGTCTCCAGCAATCTGCCCCACTGTCTCCAGCAATCTGCCCCACTGTCTCCAGCAATCTGCCCCACTGTCTCCAGCATTGCCCCACTGTCTCCAGCATTGCCCCACTGTGTCCAGCATTGCCCCACTGTCTCCAGCAATCTGCCCTACTGTCTCCAGCATTGCCCCCAGTGTGTCCTCCAATCTGCCCCAGTGTCTCCAGCATTGCCCCCCAGTGTGTCCTCCAATCTGCCCCAGTGTCTCCAGCATTGCCCACCAGTGTGTCCTCCAGCATTGCCCCCCAGTGTGTCCTCCAGCAATCTGCCCCACTGTCTCCAGCATTGCCCCCAGTGTCCTCCAGCATTGCCCCCCAGTGTGTCCTCCAGCATTGCCCCCCAGTGTGTCCTCCAGCATTGCCCCCCAGTGTGTCCTCCAGCATTGCCCCCAGTGTGTCCTCCAGCATTGCCCCCCAGTGTGTCCTCCAGCATTGCCCCCCAGTGTGTCCTCCAGCAATCTACCCCAGTGTCTCCAGCATTGCCCCACTGTCTCCAGCAATCTGCCCCACTGTCTCCAGCAATCTGCCCCACTGTCTCCAGCAATCTGCCCCACTGTCTCCAGCATTGCCCCACTGTCTCCAGCAATCTGCCCCACTGTCTCCAGCAATCTGCCCCACTGTCTCCAGCATTGCCCCCAGTGTGTCCTCCAGCATTGCCCCCCAGTGTGTCCTCCAGCATTGCCCCCCAGTGTGTCCTCAGCATTGCCCCCCAGTGTGTCCTCCAGCATTGCCCTCAGTGTGTCCTCCAGCATTGTCCCCCAGTGTGTCCACTGATAACTGATCCAAAAAAAAACAAACAAAAAAAAACAAACAAGCAGTCTCCTCACCTGTCCGCGTTCTCCAGGCGGCGAGCTCCCTGCAGCAGCGCACACTCGCCGGCGACTGACATTGACGTCAGACGCCGGCGACGTGTGCGCTGCGGCCGACTTCAGCTGCCAGCCTCCGATTGGCTGGCGGCTGTTGTTGTTAACTATTGATGTGCGGGCGCGCGCCCGCACGTCAATAGGAAACCGCCGCAGCGCCGGAAAGGGCCCGGTGAGCAGATGAGAAGGGGCCCAATGCGGGCCCCCTCTCTCTGCCCACCGGGTCCGGGGGGCACATAAACCCCGCCCGGCGGGCAGTCACAGACGATTAGCGGAGGGTCAATCTGTGCGGTAGCCCAGGGCCCCCCCAGACCACTGGGCCCTGGGCTACCGCCCATATTGACCCTCTGATAATCCGCCCCTGGCTGTAGTCAGGACCTGCAGGGAGCTCATACATTCTAGCTACAGCCGAGCAGGAGCTGCGCAGCTAGGTGAGACGGCCGTGTACAGCTCCAAGAAGGCTCCCGGGCCCCAGCACCGACGTGTGTGCACTAAAATACTGTGCAGTGTGGCGCAATGGAGCCCGATCAGTAGAAGCACAACAGTGGGGCCCCGAATCTGCGGGCCCCTCTGTGTACTGCTGCTGATCGGGCCCCATACAGAAGTAAGGGCAGTAATGCCCTGATGGCGGCCCTGATTATGACTTCTGAAGAGTTCAATTTTGGTCTCATTTGACTAGACTATATTCTCGCGTTGTTTCACAGGCTTGTCTAAATGTTATTGAGCAAACTTTAAACATGCTTGAACATGCTTTTTGTTCAGCAGTGGAGTTTTGCGTGGTGTGAGTGTATACCAGCCATGGAGGTTGAGTGCATTACTCATTGTTTTCATTGAAACAATTGTACCTGCTGACCTGCTTATTCCAGATCTTTCTGTAGCTCTCCACAGGTAGTCCTTGGCTCTTGGACAACTCCCCTGTCTGAAATCTTGCAGAACTTTCAGTAGTTTAGAAATTCCTTTGTAACCAATGCCATTAGCATGTTTTGTAAAGGTCTTGAGACAGCTCACTGGTTTTACCCATCATGAGATGTTTATTGTTGGCACCTTGGTATTGAGACACCTTTTTAAAAGCCATCCATTGAACCAGCTGATATTATTCTTCACTAAGTGGCAAGATTGCTTTCTAATGACTGATAGATTTCAGCTGGTGTCATGACTTCCCATAGCTTTTTGCACTTATTTCTTCATGTATTCAATACATTTTCTCTGTCATTTCTCATTATTAGGCTATGTGCACACGTTGCGGATTCTCTGCGGATCCGCAGCGTTTTTTGAGGTGCAGAAACGCTGCAGATCCGCAATTGATTTACAGTACAATGTAAATTAATGAGAAAAAAAAATGCTGTGCACACTTTGCGGAAAATCCGATGCGGAAACGCTGCATTTTAAAAGTAGCATGTCACTACTTTTTTGTGAATCTGCAGCATTTTTGTACCCATTCCAGGGGTAAAAAACGCACCAGATCCGCAAGAAAACCGCAGCAAAAACGCACCAAAAACGCTGCAGAACCGCACAAAAAACGCGACAAATCCGCAGGTGCGTTTTCTGCCAGGAGAGGCAGAATCCGCACCAGAAGGGTGGGACACGCTACAGCGCTTTGCCTCTGCAACTGATGTTGCCACATACCCCGGCGCTTTATCCTCCCTGTGTGATTGGTGTTCCATATCTCAGATCATACCTATTGCAGCAGATTATACCTATTGCAGCAGGCTGTTATGTAACCTATATAATCTGTGGACGCTCCTTATACCTTCTTACATTGCTTCTACATCCAGTTCACACTAAAGAATTGTCTGATGAAGGTCCTTTGCCGGACCGAAAACATTTATTCGTCAATTTTGTCTGGATGCATTAATAATAAAAAGAAGCAAAATAATTTTTCTCACTACTGAGTGCCAAGTTTTTTCTATTATGTCAATATAAATCATGTATGGTAGGTGGAATGCTGCGATATGGATTTAGTGTCAGGTCCCAGCATCCTCAGTGTATAGTACGTGCAGTTTCAATACTTATCAAATGTACATTAGTTAGCAGTGGTCAGATGGAAGGAAGTATAAATGGAGGATCTGACTTCACAAGGTTAGTTTGTGACCTTGAAAAACACAGATCTGCATAGGAACTGTATATACATGTAGATTATAAATCAAGAATATATTAAAATGTAGCCAAGGTGGACTAAACCTTTCCAATCAGGTCATATCAGCAGTTATAGTCTACAGTTTTTAGGCTCTATTCACACATGTTGCCTCCATTACTAACAACATTATAACAGCTCTTATCACATATTATAATTGAGCTTTGGAGTCTTGTTTGTATTTTATTTATGAAAGTGTTAAATATTCTCAAATGATAAAATCTTTATTCATTCATTCTATAAAATACAGTATTTCTACATTTAAAAATTACAGGCACAGTGGTAAATGATGTACGATAACAAATTTTATTGTGGTACCGTGTTAGCCAGAAAAATCGATGTGAATACTTTTCTGCCCAATGATGACAGAAGTATTCTGGGAGTGATACCTTTATTGGCTAACCAGAAAATAATATGTTTGCAAGCTTTCAGAGCACAGAGGCTCCTTCTTGCCTGAAGAAGGAGCCTCTGTGCTCTGAACGCTTGCAAACATTATTTTCTGGTTAGCCAATAAAGGTATCACTCCCAGAATACTTCTGTCATCATTGGGCAGAAAAATATTCACAGGCACAATGGTAAAAACAAATAGCAAATTGTATGATTTGCTAACTCACTTGTTTAAGTAAACCTTGGCGAAGTGGTCCCCAACCTTTTGTGCCTTAAAAGCTAAATTGAACCTTGAATAATTCAATAAAATTGGAGGTGATGCATATTAAACATGAATGTGTAAGAAATCATAAAATATTGGCATGTAGTGGTGTTAAATATTGGCATGTAGGTTTTATACCTTTCAAACTGAGACTTTTTGAATGGCTAAGGAGTTAACATATGTCTGTATCATATTGTAAGAATGGGTAATGTATCAGCAATAGTACATATCAGCAGAGTTCTCCGATGATGGCAAGCAAAACAGTTGGAGGTCGCTAGCCATGTGTGACTCTCAACCCCCTGATTAGGGACCACTCCCTTACAAGGTGCTTTACTTTATTAGGCACTTTCACAGCTCATCATGTGATAATTATTTTTTATATATATTTTCGTGTACATATCATTTACTGGTCCTATCACTGACTAAGCGATACCCTGTTTGTTCTCTATGTCATATTTCTGTACAACTTGTGTGACTGAAACCATTGTAAACCAAAGTATGCTTTGTAAATGCACAAAAATGAGGTCATGATCCAATTCTCTATATACGTAGATAATTACACCCTCAGGGATACTAAAGTATCTTGAGAGGCTTACATCAAACATGCCAACATCTATAGAGGCTTTTATGTTGTTATGGTCTGAAGTAGATAACGAAACTCTTTTTGTATTTTGGCACATAAAAAGTATGATTTTGGGTGCAAGAAATGAAAACTAATTTTAATTCTTACCTATAGTATCCTTTAAAATTACCAAATATATTTGTTCTAAAAAACATGTGACAAAACAGTCAAGAATTGTACAGCTCCCTCAGGAGTTGTCACCCGTTCAGTTAATAATTCTGCCTGGTTATATAAGAGCAGTTTATTTCACTATTTAGCCAGGCAGATTTGCCATTTAAGAGTAAAGGGCAGGATAGATTATAGGAAGGTTAAAAAGTGCAATTTCCCTCCATCCCTTTCCAGCAGCTCACAATTATCGTAATATTTCATTATTAAGGGTTGGAGGGCTCTTCTTCTTTTCACACCACCATCACATATTTGCCATAGGGTAGGAATATCACCAACCAGGATCTGCTCCGTCGAGAGTATCCATATTGGTTGTCGCTTACCCGGAATCAGATATGATGTCTTGTGTTATATTTTAGAGGATAGTGCTCATTAAACCCCAATTATCATGAGGTTCAGGTAGACTTCCCACCCTGAATAATTCACGCTGCTTACTTCCATTGCTCAAAAACGCAGCGTTTTTCCAGTTCCATCAAAGTGGATGGGATTTATAGAAATCTCCTGCATACACTGTGCTTTTTTTACGCAGAGTAAACTGACCTGAGTCTTTTTTGTGTGCGTTTTGGAAATCCATAACACGTCAATCTCTCTTACAAGTACGTTGAGTTTTCGGTGTGGATTTTCCCAAAGTGTTTCATTAGAGGCAGAAAATCCACAGGTAAAAACGCATGAGTTTAGTACGTTTCTGCTATACAACAGCACTAAAAAAGCATGTAATCCGTACATGACTGTATTAATAAAATATTGTCAAAGTCAAACAAAAGGAAGTATCAAAAACAAAGCAACTTTGTTTAAGGCCGGTTTCACACGTCCAGATAATTCCGGTACCGGAGAAATCGGTACCGGAGTTATCCGTGTCTGTGTGCTCACGTGGCACATCAGTGTGGCAGCCGTGTGCCGACTGAGGACCACACGGACCGTGCAGGAGACAGCGCTACAGTTAAGCCCTGTCCCCTGCTTTTGGTGCTGGAGCCGGCATTCATTCCTTCTCCCCAGCAGCGTTCGCTGGAGAGAAGGCATGAAAAATCAAGTTTTTTTTTTTTGTTTAAAATAAAAGTTTGGGGGTCACCTCCCGCCTCCCATCCCCCGTGCACCCGCCCGCTTGCAGAGAAATACTCACCCAGCTCCTATGCGCATATTCATCACTGTAATGAGCGATACCACGTGACCGCTCACACAAGACAGGCTGCCGGCGCTGAGAGCAGACATCGCAGGAGCTGGGTGAGTATTTCTCGACAAGCGGGTGGGCACACGGGGGATGGGAGGCGGGAGGTGACCCCCAAACTTTATTTTAAACAAAAAAAAACTTCATTTTTCTTCTCTTCTCTCCTGCAGGTGAGAAGAGATGAATACCGCCTTCAGCACCACACGCAGGGGGGACAGCGCTTACTGTAGTGCTGTCTCTCCTACCGCGGTACGTGCACACGGAGGAAGAGTGCACACTGTTCTCCGTGTGCAAGTGTGCAGGATGCTTTGCGGACCGTGCTGCCGGAGAAAAGCGGACATGTCTCCGTGTTTTCAACACGGACACACGGTCCGTGAAAACACGGAGACATGTGCATAGACCCATTCATTTGAATGGGTCTACGTGTGTCAGTGTCTCCAGTACGTGAGAAAACTGTCAGTACACGTACCGGAGACACTGACGTGTGAAAGAGGCCTAAAACATGACAGACTTAAATTAGACCAAAAGCGTATTGTCAAAAATGTGATAAAAATGCATGTAAAAAACGAAATAGAAAAGTAGAAGAATTAAAAAAAGAAACGCTGCACAAAATTTGCAGCACCATAAATTAGATTGTAACTTCATTTCAGATTTCACAAAATCCGATTAAAATTGAGATGATTTAGTGGCACAGAATAAGCACCTATCAAATGCAAAATAAAAAAACAACACAGAAATGTTATAAGGAAACGAAAAGGCATCTACACAATACAAATGTTTTCACATTAGGATCCGATTACCACTAGTAAAAATATGCTTCTATGCCTGGTTTCCACAGTGGAATGTTATACGTGACACCTTGGCTTCATGTGACAGAAACGTCCAGACCTGGACACATGAAACCATGTGAATGTATCATTACTCTTCTTAGGCCACGTTCACACGTTCAGTATTTGGTCAGGAAAGATATGTATCTTGGTTCCGTGTTAGCCAGTGGCTAGAAAAATATTTCGAATTTAGAGTCCTCAGTGGTTGATACCTTTTAATTTTGTTACCATCTTTTCAGTATTCGGTCAGTATTTTACATCAGTAGTTGTAAGCCAAAACCAGAAGTGGTGATGTATTTCTATTATACCGTAGTTTTCCACTGATTGTTCCACTCCTGGTTTTGGCTTACAAAGACTAATGTAAAATACTGAACATGTGAATGTGGCCTTACAGAGTAAAGCACCGGAATTCTCCACTATTCTGGAATCTTTACTGAAACATCCATGAATTGTGTTTCCATTTCAAGTATGAGGAAGAGCGAGAGACTCTACAGTCTCAGATATACTGAGCAGGTAGTCTTCACAGTTCATGATGTGGTCAGTCCACTCCTTACAAAGGTCATTCATTGATGGTCCCGTGCCTCCATACTCTGGGGGGAGGATATTCTCTGTAAAATGTTGATGAAGAGTTGGTATGTAATTGCTACCATGCAAATGGACCTAAAAGAACATAAGAAAGGATATTACAATGACAATATATTTTTCATATCTACTCTTAGTGTGAGATCAGATGTGGCCGATATTTCCTCTTGCAGATTTTCTCAGCAAATCAGTAGCAAAATCTGCACTTGGGACTCAGTTTGCTCTTTGTCTAACTACAAACTTGTTATCTACAAGATTCCAACCTCTTGTACCTTGTGACCCACAGTTGGTCTCCAAGTCCCAGGAGATTCCCGCTTTGTAGTGGTTACCTACAATATGTAATCATAGATTTGCCGAATTAAATTTAATGGTTTAAAAATGGGTGGGAAAATGAAAAATATAGGAAGTATCAATTTTCAAAAGGTCCCAGTTACCCAACAGATGCTCTACTAGGTCTGCTGAAATTTGCCGGTCAGGCCATCTGTTCTTATTTGAGTATGGGCATGGGGACAATGATCACCAGAAAAAAAGTTGGGGATCATCACCTAATGTAAACCCACCCAGCAATCAAATAAATGTGCAAACACTCTTTTATTTTATACTGCCCAAAAATGATCACTGGTCCAGATATGCTGTTGACAATAATGAAAGTGAGGTGGAAGCATGCCACAATAGCATCCATAAGGGTATGTGCACGTGAGGCAGTCCAAAAACAGTGAGTTATTCAAGAGAAAACCACTTTAGAAAATGCACTTTTTTGTGGATTTTTTTTTGGCCAGAATAGTTTTTTGTTAGTGTTCTGCTAACATTTTCCTCAATCTTTTTCTATGTTTTGTAAGCATTTTTTTTAGCATATTTCTCACTTTTTTAAAAAATTTGATTAAGCAATTAGTAGAACGCAAGCATTGTATGGAGCAAAAACAGCTCCAAAATGCTTAAAAAAACGCTCAAAGAAATGCTCAGGTATGTTTTTGGCATTTATGTGGTCTTCCCATTGACTTCTATTGTAACGTATGGAGCAGCTTCATTGCTGAAAATGCCTGCCGAAATGGTAAGTTAGGGTATGTGCATAGGTTAAGTATTTGCAGCAGAAATTTCTACACCATTTCTGAATCTCTTGGTAGGAAAAACGCTGCGTAATATACACAATATGCACGTTAGTACCAAATATTTGTTGCATTTTTATTTGTGTATTTTACATGCGTTTTTGTTACAGATATTTCCTCACTCATTAGTACATATGACATCTGCAGCAAAAACTGACTTAAATCTGCTGCAAATTTGCAAGGAAAAAATAAGCAACGTGTGCATGAGACTTCAGAAATCTTATTCACTTTTCTGGTGCTAGGATATAAAGTTTTCTGACAAATCTGCATGGAAAAAAACACAACAAAAACACACGTGCGGAGTACTTTTTTTTTTTTTTCATTTTTAACGTTTCGCTTTTTTTTTGAAAACCTGAAGATATTTAAAAACAATAACAATGAGACTATGACCAGGAAGTCGCTTTTAAAGAAAATCAATAGGAAGAGTCCTTCAAACATTTTTTTGATTGGCGCCGCACCAAAAGACTCCTCAAAAAACTGTGCACATAACCTAAGTGTCAGCAACAGTGTCCTCAGACTAGTGTCCGCCATACGGTATCCCTGCTGGGCCATTCCAGCTCACTCACCCTTTCCTTGATCTTTTCAGGAAGAAATGGCTTGATTAATGAGTATACAGGGTAGAAGAAGAGAGGCTCGTTTAGAAGATGTATCCCTCGGACTTTAAGTGGGAAAGAGTCCTGACGGAATAAACAGATCACACAATGTTAATACTTTGTCAGCATATGCCGGTTTTCACAAGACATACTCATTTTCCCTTGTACAGTTTTCCTGCACCAATTTTCTGTCACTTAAATACTCAGTTTTCAGTCTTTCACTCTTTTGTGACATTTCTTTTATTATTTTCTGTACTAACTCAGATTGCACGGCCACAAGGACAATGAGGTCATGATATTTTTGCTGTATTTCTGTGATTTTACTGCAACTCACGTTCACTCAAATGTCACCCCACCCCAGGTGACCCTAGCTTTTATCATCAGAAACTTTAAATGGACCACCAAAAGTTATATCATTTTCAGAATAGCCAGTATTTTTAGGTGTGTGAATGAAACATAAACCTAAAGACTACTCCTAGGCAGTGCGGAATAGGGCAGTACATAACAGTAGCATATATACCCATTACAGCACCATCTGCTGCACCAAAAGTCACCGTTGTAAATGTAGGTATGCCAGTGCACGGCTGGGCATATCAGCACACTTGCAGTAAATGGCTCCTCTATGCTTCTCCAAACCAGCGCCGTCCGATTCTTGACTGACAGTGGTGACCGAGACTTTACAGCATAACGTTACCTCCACGGTTCATCAAGAAGCAAGGAGTGACGCCAACAGGACTAAGCCCTAGACTGCAAGTGCACTGATGTGTGCACTTCCGAACCTAATTTTAAAAAATAAAATGCAAGTTTTGGTTTCTACAGTGACATTCACTCCCTATGCGAATGTCTATACGTCTATATTGTCTTTCTGTGTTCCTTATAAAACTTTCTATTTTCCCATTTGCCACCTACGGTCATGACTGCGGCGATCCTTTTGGCAATAGTTGGGGTGATCTGAAATGCGTGAACTATTCTCCATCCCTCTAGATCGAATATAGCCTTTATGCCGTTCCTCTGAGTCTCTGCTTCTTGTACGATAAGCTCAGATGTTATGAGGCTCACCCGAAATACCTCATATGCTGTAAACTGCTTTGGGTCCCATTTTTCTTCAAAAGATTAAAAAAAAAGGTTATAAACAGAAGTTCCTTTCGTAAACAGTAATATATTTCTGGGAGGGTACAATGCTATTGTGTATGGGGTACTGTACATTAAAAGTCAGGAATCACACAAAACTTAGGGATGTCTTGGGGGTATGTTCACATGTGGTGTTTTTGCTGCATTTTTCATGCATGCAGCATTTTACAGTATCAGCATAATCAATAAGATTTGTGAAATCTCATGCACAAGCTCAGTTTTTTCTGCGCGAATTCTGAGCCCTGCTACGTTTTTACCAAGACACAGTATGGTAATTCTTTCAGCGATTTTGTAGCACATTTTACTCATTCAATGGGTAAAAAACATAAGAAAAAAACACACAAAAAAACAACACAAACGCGCCCATTGTATTATGCATTTTTCCCGACATCACTCCAATGGTTATTGGTGCAGGAAAACTGCTGCAAAAATGCGAAGTGCGAACATACACTTATAATTCTCATATTTTGACTATTCTATAGGATGAAGTACGCTACCTCTTAAAATACTCAGCTGATACAAAACTTCTTTTTAAAAGGGAACCTGTCTGAAACTTTAACCCCCCAAAATCATTTGTATGACTGTGTAGCCCTTTAAAACATAGGCCAATTGATACCTTTTATTGCCCAAACAATTGTTCCAGCAGGGAGAAATCTCAATTTGTAGTGTTGTCTGGAAGTGCACAGGGGCGTGACGATGCTCTTCTAGCTACTCAGCCTCATGCTTTATTTCTTACCTAGCAGCACTCTCCCCTGTGTGCTGGCCATATACCAGAGCATCTGATCTCTCAAGCAGCCAGGGAAGGGTGCTGCTAGGTAGGAAATACAGTATGAGACTAAAAAGATAGAAGTGTATCATCACGCCCCAATGCACGTTCAGACTCACCTTCAAAACACAATTTCTTGCAGCTGGAGCATTGTTCTGGGGTCATTGCTTTGGGGTCACAATCATATTAATGGTGTTTGGGGGGAGGGTAAATGTTTCTGACAGGTTTCCTTTAAATAGATAATATGAAGTGTCCAGTTCATTTCTAAGACAAGATCTCCAGCATCTGAGGAGCTGATTATAGCCTCCACTCAGTGCCTGCCATAAAGTAGTGCAAGCTACAAAGCCTCCCAAATACTTCCAGGTCAAATACCCCATATAATTACAATTACCACATACAATTAGGTCCAGAAATATTTGGACAGTGACACAAGTTTTTGGCATTTTACCTGTTTACCAAAACATATTCAAAATACAGTTATATCATCAATATGGGCTTAAAGTGCTGACTCTCAGCTTTAATTTGAGGTTATTCACATCTTAATAGGAGTAAGAGTTTAGAAATTACAGTTCTCTATTATGTAGCTGCCTCTTTTTAAAGGGGCTAAAAGTTAATTGGACAATTATCTCAAAACCTCTTTAATGTAAGTCCGCAAGGACAGGGTCGTCTCCCCTCTGTACCAGTCTGTCACTGTAAACTTGTTTACTGTAAACGATATCTATAACTCTGTATGTAACCCCTTTCTCATGTACAGCACCATGGAATTAATGGTGCTATATAAATAAATAAATAAATAAATAATAATAATGGGCTGCATGGGCTATTCCATTGTTATTCCATCATCAATTAAGAAGGTAAAAGTTCTGGAGCTGATTCCAGCTGTAGCATTTGCATCTGGAAGCTGTTCCTGTGAACCCACAAAATGTGGTCAAAGAAGATCTCAACGGAAAAAAAACAAACCATCATTAGGCTGAAAAATGAGGAAATCAATCAGAGAGTTAACAGAAATGTGAGCAGTAATCAAATCAACAGCTTAGTACATTCTGCAAATAAAGAGTGCACTGGTAGGCTGGGGAACTCAAAATAGCCTGGATGTCCATGGAAGACAACAGTGGTGGATGATCACCGAATTCTTTCCATGTCGAAGAAAAACCCCTCGACAACATCAACTCAAGTGAAGAATACTCTCTAGGAAGTAGGTTTCATTGCCTGCAAAGGAATCTCTACAAAGTATTAAAAATGGACACTATTTATGGTAAAGCTAAATTTGTCCAATTACTTTTGAGACCCGGAGTTGAGGAGGCTTTCTACAAAAATGGTTGCAATTCTTAAACGCTTCATTTTTATATTTTTGCTCAACCCCTTTGATTAAATCTCAAAGTCTTCAACTGCATCTCAGTTGTTTCATTTTAAATAAAAAATAGTGGCATGCCGAGCCCCAATAACGAAGATTTGATCACTGCCCAAATATTTCGGGACCTAACTGTACATAGTGAGACACATTGACCCCAAAAAGAAGGCTTAGTATGGTTGACTTACAGGTATTATCCCACAGACATTTTTTGCACAGAATAGAAGAAGAATTCAAAATCGCAGTGTCCAACTGATGGACCAATCACAATAACGGTGTGCATGCGTGAACACCGCTCTCATGGACAGTAAATACAGTGTGTCCATAAAGTCATGGTGCACTTCTGACCAGTCACAGGATCGATTTATAGTTTACATTTTGGAGCCCTTTCTCTGGCCCAATCATATCAGACCTGTTCATGAGGGGAGATAACAACAACCAAACAACACAAACTCATTTAAGCTGTTGCTGAACCCCTAGTTAGATGAACCCCTAATAAACTGAACTCTGATTAACCCCTTCATGACCCAGCCTATTTTGACCTTAAAGACCTTGCCGTTTTTTGCAATTCTGACCAGTGTCCCTTTATGAGGTAATAACTCAGGAACGCTTCAACGGATCCTAGCGGTTCTGAGATTGTTTTTTCGTGACATATTGGGCTTCATGTTAGTGGTAAATTTAGGTCAATAAATTCTGCGTTTATTTGTGATAAAAACGGAAATTTGGCGAAAATTTTGAAAATTTCGCAATTTTCACATTTTGAATTTTTATTCTGTTAAACCAGAGAGATATGTGACACAAAATAGTTAATAAATAACATTTCCCACATGTTTACTTTACATCAGCACAATTTTGGAAACAAAATTTTTTTTTGTTAGGAAGTTATAAGGGTTAAAATTTGACCAGCGATTTGTCATTTTTACAACGAAATTTACAAAACCATTTTTTTTAGGGACCACCTCACATTTGAAGTCAGTTTGAGGGGTCTATATGGCTGAAAATACCCAAAAGTGACACCATTCTAAAAACTGCACCCCTCAAGGTACTCAAAACCACATTCAAGAATTTTATTAACCCTTCAGGTGCTTCACAGCAGCAGAAGCAACATGGAAGGAAAAAATGAACATTTAACTTTTTAGTCACAAAAATTATCTTTTAGCAACAATTTTTTTATTTTCCCAATGGTAAAAGGAGAAACTGAACCACGAAAGTTGTTGTCCAATTTGTCCTGAGTACGCTGATACCTCATATGTGGGGGTAAACCACTGTTTGGGCGCACGGCAGGGCTTGGAAGGGAAGGAGCGCCATTTGACTTTTTGAATCAAAAATTGGCTCCACTCTTTAGCGGACACCATGTCACGTTTGGAGAGCCCCCGTGTGCCTAAAAATTGGAGCTCCCCCACAAGTGACCCCATTTTGGAAACTAGACGCCCCAAGGAACTTATCTAAATGCATAGTGAGCACTTTGAACCCCCAGGTGCTTCACAAATTGATCCGTAAAAATGAAAAAGTACTTTTTTTTCACAAAAAAATTCTTTTAGCCTCAATTTTTTCATTTTCACATGGGCAACAGGATAAAATGGATCCTAAAATGTGTTGGGCAATTTCTCCTGAGTACACCAATACCTCACATGTGGGGGTAAACCACTGTTTGGGCACATGGTAAGGCTCGGAAGGGAAGGAGCGCCATTTGACTTTTTGAATGAAAAATTATTTCCATCGTTAGCGGACACCATGTCGCGTTTGGAGAGCTCCTGTGTGCCTAAACATTGATGCTCCCCCACAAGTGACCCCATTTTGGAAACTAGACCCCCCAAGGAACTTATTTAGATGCCTAGTGAGCACTTTAAACCCTCAGGTGCTTCACAAATTGATCTGTAAAAATGAAAAAGTACTTTTTTTTCACAAAAAAATTCTTTTCGCCTCAATTTTTTCATTTTCACATGGGCAGTAGGGTAAAATGGATCATAAAATTTGTTGGGCAATTTCTCCCGAGTACGTCGATACCTCATATGTGGGGGTAAACCACTGTTTGGGCACTCGGCAGGGCTCGGAAGGGAAGGCGCGCCATTTGACTTTTTGAATGGAAAATTAGCTCCAATTGTTAGCGGACACCATGTCGCGTTTGGAGAGCCCCTGTGTGCCTAAACATTGGAGCTCCCCCACAAGTGACCCCATTTTGGAAACTAGACCCCCCAAGGAACTTATCTAGATGCATATTGAGCACTTTAAACCCCCAGGTGCTTCACAGAAGTTTATAACGCAGAGCCATGAAAATAAAAAATAATTTTTCTTTCCTCAAAAATGATATTTAGCCTGGAATTTCCTATTTTGCCAAGGATAATAGGAGAAATTGGACCCCAAATATTGTTGTCCTGTTTGTCCTGAGTACGCAGATACCCAATATGTGGGGGTAAACCACTGTTTGGGCGCACGGCAGGGCTCGGAAGGGATGGCACGCCATTTGGCTTTTTAAATGGAAAATTAGCTCCAATCATTAGCGGACACCATGTCACGTTTGGAGAGCCCCTGTGTGCCTAAACATTGGAGATCCCCCAGAAATGACACCATTTTGGAAACTAGACCCCCAAAGGAACTAATCTAGATGTGTGGTGAGGACTTTGAACCCCCAAGTGCTTCACAGAAGTTTATAACGCAGAGCCATGAAAAAAAAAAAAAAATTATTTTCTCAAAAATGATCTTTTAGCCTGCAATTTTTTATTTTCCCAAAGGTAACAGGAGAAATTTGACCCCAAAAGTTGTTGTCCAGTTTCTCCTGAGTACGATGATACCCCATATGTGGGGGTAAATCACTGTTTGGGCACATGCCGGGGCTCGGAAGTGAAGTAGTGACGTTTTGAAATGCAGACTTTGATGGAATGCTCTGTGGGCGTCACGTTGCGTTTGCAGAGCCCCTGATGTGGCTTAACAGTAGAAACCCCCCACAAGTGACCCCATTTTGGAAACTAGACCCCCAAAGGAACTTATCTAGATGTGTGGTGAGCACTTTGAACCCCCAAGTGCTTCATAGAAGTTTATAATGCAGAGCCGTGAAAATAATAAATACGTTTTCTTTCCTCAAAAATAATTATTTAGCCCAGAATTTTTTATTTTCCCAAGGGTTACAGAAGAAACTGGACCCCAAAAGTTGTTGTCCAGTTTCTCCTGAGTACGCTGATACCCCATATGTGGGGGTAAACCACTGTTTGGGCACATGCCGAGGCTCGGAAGTGAAGTAGTGACGTTTTGAAATGCAGACTTTGATGGAATGCTCTGTGGGCGTCACGTTGCGTTTGCAGAGCCCCTGATGTGGCTTACCAGTAGAAACCCCCCACAAGTGACCGCATTTTGGAAACTAGACCCCGAAAGGAACTTATCTAGATGTGTGGTGAGCACTTTGAACCCCCAAGCGCTTCATAGAAGTTTATAATGCAGAGCCGTGAAAATAATAAATACGTTTTCTTTCATCAAAAATAATTATTTAGCCCAGAATTTTTTAATTTTCCCAAGGGTAACAGGAGAAATTTGACCCCAATATTTGTTGTCCAGTTTCTCCTGAGTACGGTGATACCCCATATGTGGGGGTAAACTACTGTTTGGGCACATGCCGGGGCTTGGAATTGAAGTAGTGACGTTTTGAAATGCAGACTTTGATGGAATGCTCTGCGGGCGTCACGTTGCGTTTGCAGAGCCCCTGATGTGCCTAAACAGTAGAAACCCCCCACAAGTGACCCCATTTTGGAAACTAGACCCCGAAAGGAACTTATCTAGATGTGTGGTGAGCACTTTGAACCCCCAAGTGCTTCATAGAAGTTTATAATGCAGAGCCGTGAAAATAATAAATACGTTTTCTTTCCTCAAAAATAATTATTTAGCCCAGAATTTTTTATTTTCCCAAGGGTTACAGGAGAAATTGGACCCCAAAAGTTGTTGTCCAGTTTCTCCTGAGTACGCTGATACCCCATGAGTGGGGGTAAACCACTGTTTGGGCACACGTCGGGGCTCAGAAGGGAAGTAGTGACTTTTGAAATGCAGACTTTGATGGAATGGTCTGCGGGTGTCACGTTGCGTTTGCAGAGCCCCTGGTGTGCCTAAACAGTAGAAACCCCCACAAGTGACCCCATTTTAGAAATTAGACCCCCCAAGGAACTTATCTAGATATGTGGTGAGCACTTTGAACCCCCAAGTGCTTCACAGACGTTTACAACGCAGAGCCGTGAAAATAAAAAATCATTTTTCTTTCCTCAAAAATTATGTTTTAGCAAGCATTTTTTTTGATTCACAAGGGTAACAGGAGAAATTGGACCCCAGTAATTGTTGCGCAGTTTGTCCTGAGTATGCTGGTACCCCATATGTGGGGGTAAACCACTGTTTGGGCACACGTCAGGGCTCGGAAGTGAGGGAGCACCATTTGACTTTTTGAATACGAGATTGGCTGGAATCAATGGTGGCGCCATGTTGCGTTTGGAGACCCCTGATGTGCCTAAACAGTGGTAACCCCTCAATTCTACCTCCAACACTAACCCCAACACACCCCTAACCCTAATCCCAACTGTAGCCATAACCCTAAACACAACCCTAACCGCAACACACCCCTAACCACAACCCTAACCCCAACACACCCCTAACCATAACCACAACCCTAATTCCAACCCTAACCCTAAGGCTATGTGCCCACGTTGCGGATTCGTGTGAGATATTTTCGCACCATTTTTGAAAAATCCGCGGGTAAAAGGCACTGCGTTTTACCTGCGGATTTTCCGCGGATTTCCAGTGTTTTTTGTGCGGATTTCACCTGCGGATTCCTATTGAGGAACAGGTGTAAAACGCTGCGGAATCCGCACAAAGAATTGACATGCTGCGGAAAATACAACGCAGCGTTTCCGCGCGGTATTTTCCGCACCATGGGCACAGCGGATTTGGTTTTTCATATGTTTACATGGTACTGTAAACCTGATTGAACACTGCTGCAGATCCGCAGCCAAATCCGCACCGTGTGCACATAGCCTAATTCTAAAGGTATGTGCACACGCTGCGGAAAACGCTGCGGATCCGCAGCAGTTTCCCATGAGTTTACAGTTCAATGTAAACCTACGGGAAACAAAAATCGCTGTGCCCATGCTGCGGAAAAACTGCACGGAAACGCAGCGGTTTACATTCCGCAGCATGTCACTTCTTTGTGCGGATTCCGCAGCGGTTTTACAACTGCTCAAATAGAAAATCGCAGTTGTAAAACCGCAGTGAAATGCGCAGAAAAACCGCGGTAAATCCGCCATAAATCCGCAGCGGTTTAGCACTGCGGATTTATCAAATCCGCAGCGGAAAAATCCGCAGAGGACCAGAATACGTGTGCACATACCGAAACCCTAACCCTAGCCCTAACCCTACCCCTAGCCCTAACCCTACCCCTACCCCTAACCCTACCCCTAGCCCTAACCCTACCCCTAACGCTACCCCTAACCCTATTCTAACATTAGTGGAAAAAAAAAAATTTCTTTATTTTTTTATTGTCCCTACCTATGGGGGTGACAAAGGGGGGGGGTCATTTATTATTTTTTTTATTTTGATCACTGAGATAGATTATATCTCAGTGATCAAAATGCACTTTGGAACGAATCTGCCGGCCGGCAGATTCGGCGGGCGCACTGCGCATGCGCCCGCCATTTTGGAAGATGGCGGCGCCCAGGGAGAAGACGGACGGGACCCCGGCTGGATCGGTAAGTATGATGGGGTGGGGGGGGACCACGGGGGGGGGGGGGGATCGGAGCACGGGGGGGGGGAATTGGAGTGCGGGAGGGGTGGAACGGAGCACGGGGGGCGTGGAACGGAGCACGGGGGGGCTGGAATGGAGCACGGGGGGGTGGAACGGAGCACCGGGGGGGGGGGGGGTGGATCGGAGTGCAGGGGGGGTGATTGGAGCACGGGGGGGTGATTGGAGCACGGGGGGAGCGGACAAGAGCACGGGGGGGAGCGGAGCACTGGACGGAGGGGAGCCGGAGCAGTGTACCGGCCAGATCGGAGGGCTGGGGGGGCGATCGGTGGGGTGGGGTGGGGGCACACTAGTATTTCCAGCCATGGCCGATGATATTTCAGCATCGGCCATGGCTGGATTGTAATATTTCACCCGTTATAATGGGTGAAATATTACAAATCGCTCTGATTGGCAGTTTCACTTTCAACAGCCAATCAGAGCGATCGTAGCCACGAGGGGGTGAAGCCACCCCCCCTGGGCTAAACTACCACTCCCCCTGTCCCTGCAGATCGGGTGAAATGGGAGTTAACCCTTTCACCCGATCTGCAGGGACGCGATCTTTCCATGACGCCGCATAGGCGTCATGGGTCGGAATGGCACCGACTTTCATGACGCCTACGTGGCGTCATGGGTCGGGAAGGGGTTAATACACTGCCAGGTCTGTGACCTCATGCAACCACAAGCTTATCCCAGCTGTGTGGTTTTCCATACCAGTCGAGAAGTGGATGTACAGAGGAAAGTTCAGTGTGTTCTGTGGCTCGCTAAATTTGAATCCATGACCAAAGTGCTACGTGAATATCAGCACGTTTATAACAAAGCACCACCACAAAGGAATAGGGATAAGCAGTTGAAGGAAACCGGCAGTTTGGTAGAGAAACCCCGTGATAGGCCCTTTTTTTTTGCGGAGCGGTCTGTGACAGAAAACATGTATCTTGACATGTTGGAATTGTATACAGTGCCACAATTTTCAGAAGGTGTCATCTTTCAACAGGACGGCTCTCCTCCACACTATGCCACCATTGTTCGTGAGTTCCTGGATAGAACATTCCCCCGACGGTGGATAGGCAGGCAGGGGTTCTGTCAAGCCATGGCCACCACAATCTCCGGATCTGACAACCTTAAGGTACCTTCACACTGAGCAACTTTAGAACGATAACGATAGCGATCCGTGACGTTGCAGCGTCCTGGATAGCGATATCGTTGTGTTTGACACGCAGCAGCGATCAGGATCCTGCTGTGACATCGCTGGTCGGAGCTAGAAGTCCAGAACTTTATTTCGTCCCTGGATCACCCACGGACATCGCTGAATCGGCATGTGTGATGCCGATCCAGCAATGTGTTCACTTGTAACCAGAGTAAACATCGGGTTACTAAGCGCAGTGCCGCGCTTAGTAACCCGATATTTACCCTGGTTACCATTGTAAATGTAAAAAAAAAAAAAACACTACATACTTACATTCCGGTGTCTGTCGCGTCCCCTGCACTGTGTCAGCGCCGGCCGGTCGTAAAGCAGAGCGGTGACGTCACCGCTGTGCTCTGCTTTACGGCCGGCCGGCCAGCGACCACACAACGACTAAACAGCGACACTGCAGCGATCAGCATCGTTGTCTATATCGCTGCAGCGTCGCTTAATGTGACGGTACCTAGAGACTTTTACTTTTGGGGTTATGTGAAGCAACATGTGTACATTGAATGTATCAACGACAATCGCTTAAAACAGAGAATCACAGACGTTATTCACTCTGTTACACCAGACGTCCTTACCCGTGTGTGGCAAGAACTTCACTATCGTTTGGATGTGTGTAGGGCAACAAATGGAGCCCACATCGAACTACACTGAATAGGTATGAAACAGGGAGTTTTTCTTTTATTTGGAGCAGATTTCACATTTCTATTGTTTTTTGTTGCTTTCCAGTGACTGGTCAAAAGTGCACCATGACTTTACGGACACACTGTAGATCAGAAGTCACATATGTGCACTGCCACAACATTCACAATGGGAACACAGGATCTGGCTTTCTTGATAAAGGGGGATCCTAACATGCAGACCCCTAACAATCATGGATTTATCACCTGTCCTGTGGACTTGTGGCAAAATTGCCTTAAAGGGTTAGGCATGATTAGCATTAAAGAGATTGAAGGGCATCATCTGCATATGAATGAAAACTCTACTTGGGAAAGTAGTAACAGATAGAAGATATAATCGTGTAAATGGATTTACATCTCATAATCCCATATACCTGCATTATCACATATGTGGTTTTGGTGGTTGATCTCACCAACAGATTACCCTTAGAGAGTCATACCAAAATAATCAAGTTATCCCATTCCACAAGATAGGGGAATAACTTGTTGATTGTTGGGGGTCCGACTGCTGGGACCCCAATATTGCAGATATCACGCTCTGGAGCCATGAGTACGAGGGTCTGCATCCCCATCCTGAAAGAAGGGGAGGTAGGAATGCATGGAATCTGGGGTTCCCGAAATAAAACACTGACACCAACACATAGGGAATGACTTGATTTTTGGGAAAAACACTTTACCTGAAAGCAAACATTAAAAATGTTCAGCTCCAACAAATGTTTACAGGGGATATGGAAGCCAAAAAAACATGACCGCCGCTTTTACAATGTAATAGTAAAGTGTTTACTAATTACAGGTCCTTCTCAAAAAATTAGCATATAGTGTTAAATTTCATTATTTACCATAATGTAATGATTACAATTAAACTTTCATATATTATAGATTCATTATCCACCAACTGAAATTTGTCAGGTCTTTTATTGTTTTAATGCTGATGATTTTGGCATACAACTCCTGATAACCCAAAAAACCTGTCTCAATAAATTAGCATATCAAGAAAAGGTTCTCTAAACGACCTATTACCCTAATCTTCTGAATCAACTAATTAACTCTAAACACATGCAAAAGATACCTGAGGCTTATATAAACTCCCTGCCGGGTTCATTACTCAAAACCCCCATCATGGGTAAGACTAGCGACCTGACAGATGTCAAGAAGGCCATCATTGACACCCTCAAGCAAGAGGGTAAGACCCAGAAAGAAATTTCTCAACAAATAGGCTGTTCCCAGAGTGCTGTATCAAGGCACCTCAATGGTAAGTCTGTTGGAAGGAAACAATGTGGCAGAAAACGCTGTACAACGAGAAGAGGAGACCGGACCCTGAGGAAGATTGTGGAGAAGGACCGATTCCAGACCTTGGGGAACCTGAGGAAGCAGTGGACTGAGTCTGGTGTGGAAACATCCAGAGCCACCGTGCACAGGCGTGTGCAGGAAATGGGCTACAGGTGCCGCATTCCCCAGGTAAAGCCACTTTTGAACCATAAACAGCGGCAGAAGCGCCTGACCTGGGCTACAGAGAAGCAGCACTGGACTGTTGCTAAGTGGTCCCAAGTACTTTTTTCTGATGAAAGCAAATTTTGCATGTCATTCGGAAATCAAGGTGCCAGAGTCTGGAGGGAGACTGGGGAGAAGGAAATGCCAAAATGCCTGAAGTCCAGTGTCAAGTACCCACAGTCAGTGATGGTGTGGGGTGCCATGTCAGCTGCTGGTGTTGGTCCACTGTGTTTCATCAAGGGCAGGGTCAATGCTTTATGGAGATGAAGATTTCATTTTTCAGCACGACCTGGCACCTGCTCACAGTGCCAAAACCACTGGTAAATGGTTTACTGACCATGGTATTACTGTGCTCAATTGGCCTGCCAACTCTCCTGACCTGAACCCCATAGAGAATCTGTGGGATATTGTGAAGAGAAAGTTGAGAGACACAAGACCCAACACTCTGGTTGAGCTTAAGGCCGCTATTGAAGCATCCTGGGCCTCCATAACATCTCAGCAGTGTCACAGGCTGATTGCCTCCATGCCACGCCGCATTGAAGCAGTCATTTCTGCCAAAGGATTCCCGACCAAGTATTGAGTGCATAACTGAACATTATTATTTGATGTTTTTTTTGTTTGTTATTAAAAAACACTTTTATTTGATTGGATGGGTGAAATATGCTAATTTATTGAGACAGGTTTTTTGGGTTATCAGGAGTTGTATGCCAAAATCATCAGTATTAAAACAATAAAAGACCTGACAAATTTCAGTTGGTGGATAATGAATCTATAATATATGAAAGTTTAATTGTAATCATTACATTATGGTAAATAATGAAATTTAACACTATATGCTAATTTTTTGAGAAGGACCTGTAGTTTTCATTAGCAAAGATGTTCTTATCACCAGATCAGGGAAGCAGTCATGTGATCCATTCATTTTAGCCCTTTTTCTGTATGTTTGAATCAGTTTAAAACTGGCCAGAAAAAATGGACCCGATGTTTTACCTCGTTGTTGTTCAGGCAAGGAGGGGGAATGAGTTGGATGGCAAAAACAATTACAGTTAAGTCCATATATATTTGGATAGAGACATTTTTCTAATTTTGGTTATAGACATTGCCACAATGAATTTTAAACAAAACAATTCAGATGCAGTTGAAGTTCAGACTTTCAGCTTTCATTTGAGGGTATCCACATTAAAATTGGATGAAGGGTTTAGGAGTTTCAGCTCCTTAACATGTGCCACCCTGTTTTTAAAGGGAAATTGGACAGATTCAATAATTTTAAATAAAATGTTAGTTTTTAGTACCTGGTTGAAAACCCTTTGTTGGCAATGACTGCCTGAAGTCTTGAACTCAAGGACATCACCAGACGCTGTGTTTCCTCCTTTTTGATGCTCTGCCAGGCCTTCACTGTGGTGGTTTTCAGTTGCTGTTTGTTTCTGGGCCTTTCTGTCTGAAGTTTAGTCTTTAAAAAGTGAAATGAATGGTCAATTGGGTTGAGATCAGGTGACTGACTTGGCCATTCAAGAATATTCCACTTCTTTGCTTTAATAAACTCCTGGGTTGCTTTGGCTTCATGTTTTGGGTCATTGTCCATCTGTAGTATGAAACGACGACCAATCAGTTTGGCTGCATTTGGCTGGATCTGAGCACACAGTATGGCGGCTCTAAATACCTCAGAATTCATTCGGCTGCTTCTGTCCTGTGTCCAGGGGCGGATTATCAGAGGGTCAATATGGGCGGTAGCCCAGGGCCCAGTGGTCTGGGGGGGCCCTGGGCTACCGCACAGATTGACCCTCCGCTAATCGTCTGTGACTGCCTGCCGGGCGGCGTTTATGTGCCCCCCGGACCCGGTGGGCAGAGAGAGGGGGCCCGCATTGGGCCCCTTCTCATCTGCTCACCGGGCCCTTTCCGGCGCTGCGGCGGTTTCCTATTGACGTGCGGGCGCGCGCCCGCACATCAATAGTTAACAACAACAGCCGCCAGCCAATCGGAGGCTGGCAGCTGAAGTCGGCCGCAGCGCACACGTCGCCGGCGTCTGACGTCAATGTCAGTCGCCGGCGAGTGTGCGCTGCTGCAGGGAGCTCGCCGCCTGGAGCGCGGACAGGTGAGGAGACTGCTTGTTTGTTTTTTTTTGGATCAGTTATCAGTGGACACACTGGGGGGCAATGCTGGAGGACACACTGAGGGCAATGCTGGAGGACACACTGGGGGGCAATGCTGAGGACACACTGGGGGGCAATGCTGGAGGACACACTGGGGGGCAATGCTGGAGGACACACTGGGGGCAATGCTGGAGACAGTGGGGCAGATTGCTGGAGACAGTGGGGCAGATTGCTGGAGACAGTGGGGCAATGCTGGAGACAGTGGGGCAGATTGCTGGTGACTGTGGGGCAGATTGCTGGAGACAGTGGGGCAGATTGCTGGAGACAGTGGGGCAATGCTGGAGACACTGGGGTAGATTGCTGGAGGACACACTGGGGGGCAATGCTGGAGGACACACTGGGGGGCAATGCTGGAGGACACACTGGGGGCAATGCTGGAGGACACACTGGGGAGCAATGCTGGAGGACACACTGGGGGGCAATGCTGGAGGACACACTGGGGGGCAATGCTGGAGGACACTGGGGGCAATGCTGGAGACAGTGGGGCAGATTGCTGGAGGACACACTGGGGGGCAATGCTGGAGGACACACTCGTGGGCAATGCTGGAGACACTGGGGCAGATTGGAGGACACACTGGGGGGCAATGCTGGAGACACTGGGGCAGATTGGAGGACACACTGGGGGCAATGCTGGAGACAGTAGGGCAGATTGCTAGAGACAGTGGGGCAATGCTGGAGACAGTGGGGCAATGCTGGAGACAGTGGGGCAGATTGCTGGAGACAGTGGGGCAGATTGCTGGAGACACTGGGGCAATGCTGGAGACACTGGGGCAGCTTGCTGGACACACTGGGGGTAATATGCTGGACACACTGGGGCAGATGATTGCTGGACACACTGGGGCAATGCTGGAGACACTGGGCCAGATTGCTGGACACACTGGTGGTAATATGCTGGACACACTGGGGCAGATTGCTGGACACACTGGGGGCAATATGCTGGACATACTGGGGCAGATTGCTGGACACACTGGGAGTAATATGCTGGACACACTGGGGCAGATTGCTGGACACACTGGGGGCAGGACTGGAGGCATGGGCAGAATGTAGACATGGGGCATGATTGGAGACATGGGGCAGGATTGGATCATGGGGCAGGATGGATACGATGGAGACAGATGGGGCAGGATCGGGAGATCATATGGTGTAGAATGGATACTCATGAGTGCAGGATGGGAGAACATATGGCTGGAGCCAGGAATGAGACACACGGGGCCAGGATGGGGAATATTATTACCATAGGGGCTAATTAAGGGATATTATTACTGCAGTGATGTATTTATTTTATTTTTTGAGTATGCTGTTTTAAATGGGGGGGTGGTCCTGTTACTTTGCAGAGTGACACTATATCGCCTTTTTATCTTCATGTGGTGTAATGTAGAAGTTGTGAAAAATTAAGTAATGTGTTCTGCAAGCGGAGCTCGAGATAACTGTGTTATTTCCTGCAGAAATGAGTCCTGGCTGGAAGAAATGATGGCGGTCTGTGCTGGATGAAAGATGAAGGACTTCACCTAGAGACGTCACTGGTGAGTCAGTGTTACCTATACACTGACACTATACACTGTATACTATATACAGAGGTCCTGTGTACAATGTCACCAGTGATCACTGTATTACCTATACATTATATACAGAGCTCATGTGTATAATACCACCAGTGATCTCTGTATTACCTCTACACAGACACTGCATACTAAGTACAGATCTCCTGTGAATACTGGCACTTATGGTGATAGTATTGTGTTTTGTTTTTTTTTATTACTGATCAGTATTGTAGTATTCAGTCACTATGTGGTGGTAATATGTGGTCTGGAAATGGTGTTGTGGTATTTGTCCCTTGTATGTGCTATTTGGTCACCAAGTGGTAATATGTGGTCTTGACAAGGTGCGGTGGTATTTGTCCCTTGCATGTGCTATTTGGTCACCAAGTTGTAATATGTGGTCTTGACATGGTGTTGTGGTATTTGTTCCTTGTATGTGATATTCTTCGATCACTGTGGTTGTAATTTGTGGTCTGGTCATGGTGCGGTGGTATTTGTTCCTTGTATGTGATATTATTGGTCAAGATATACCTAAATTGTATTGCAGATTTTAACAAATATTTAATAGGTTACAGCAGAGTAGGGCCTGGCCATTTTTCTGGAATAATCTGGTTCAGGTATATCATGACCCCCGTCACATGACCCCCGTCACATGACCCCCGTCACATGACCCCCGTCACATGACCCCCGTCACATGACCGGGGGGGTCCACAGTGTGTGAACAGCCCGGGGCCCTGGCTACCCTTAATCCACCCCTGCCTGTGTCACATCATTAATAAACACTAGTGACCCAGTGCCACTGGCAGCCATGCATGCCCAAGCCATCATACTGCCTCCGCCGTGTTTTACAGATGATGTGGTATGCTTTGGACCATGAGCTGTACCACGCCTTCGCCATACTTTTCTCTTTCCATCATTCTGGTAGAGGTTGATCTTGGTTTCATCTCTGCAAAGAATGTTCTTCCAGAACTGTGCTGGCTTTTTTAGATGTTTTTTAGCAAAGTCCAGTCTAGCCTTTTTATTCTTGATGCTTATGAGTGGCTTGCACCGTGCAGTGATCCCTCTGTATTTACTTTTATGCAGTCTTCTCTTTATGGTAGATTTGGATATTGATACGCCGACCTCCTGGAGAGTGTTGATCACTTGGTTGGCTGTTGTGAAGGGGTTTCTCTTCACCATGGAGATTATTCTGCGATCATCCACCACTGTTGTCTTCCATGGGCGCCCAGGTCTTTTTGCATTGATGAGTTCACCAGTGCTTTCTTTCTTTCTCAGGATGAACCAAACTGTAGATTTTGCCACTCCTGATATTGTAGCAATTTCTCAGATTTTTTTTCTTCTGTTTTCGCAGCTTTAGGATGGCTTGTTTCACCTGCATGGAGAGCTCCTTTGACTGCATGTTTACTTCACAGCAAAACCTTCCAAATGCAAGCACCACACCTCAAATCAACTCCAGGCCTTTTATCTGCTTAATTGAGAATAACATAACGAACGGATTGCCCACACCTGTCCATGAAATAGCCTTGGAGTCAATTGTCCAATTACTTTTGGTCCCTTTAAAAAACAGGGTGGCACATGTTAAGGAGCTGAAACTCCTAAACCCTTCATCCAATTTTAATGTGGATACCCTCAAATGAAAGCTGAAGTCTGAACTTCAACTGCATCTGAATTGTTTTGGTTAAAATTCATTGTGGTAACGTCTATAACCAAAATTAGAAAAATGTTGTCTCTGTCCAAATATATATGGACTTAACTGTATGTGCCAACACGTACACATGCTTTATGAGATGACATCTCACGTTTAGTTTTTTTTTTAAAACTGAACTTTTGGGATCATGTGACCACTTGCTAGGTTTGGCTGTTTAGTGCATGTATGTTAAAGAAGCCCTCCGCCTCCTCCCATCAAAGTTTTTATCCTCTGAATATATTGCACTCATCATATTATATGGCACTGTGTACTTACAATTGCTCATTTTGCCTTTCTACCGAGCTAATTATTCTCTTTTCTATGTAGAAACAGTCATTTTCCTTGCAAGAGTCATCACCCTCTTCAACTCCTGGCCCAGCTGTTCTCTCCTGTTTTTAATCATGTGATGTGATAGACCTTCTTTATTTTTTATGCATTGCTTATAAAGAGCTATTACCGTATATTCCACAGCGCTTTACATACATTATTATTGCTGTCCCCAATGGGGCTCACAATCTACGTTCCCTATCAGTATGTGTGGAAGGAAACCGAAGAACCCGGAGGAAACCCACGCAAACATCCAAACTCCTTGCATAATGGAAATACGTTCTTTACTCTTAGGGTGGTTTCACATTTGCGGATTTTTTTTTTCGTTTTTGCGGTAAAAAACGCAAAAAAAGCATGCTTTTTTCCCCTATATTTAACATTAAAAACGCATGCGTTTTTTGTTTGCGTTTTGACAACGCATGCGTTTTTTTTCTGCATGCGTTGTGTTGCAGAAATGCAACATGTAGTATTTTTAGCGGTGTTTTTTTTTGCCGCAAAAAAACGCATGCTTTTTTTGCGGCAAAAAAATGCATTGCTGTCTATGTAAACGCATGCGTTTTTAACCACATGCGTTAAAAATGCATGCATTTAAAAAAAAACAAAAAAAAACACACTGATAAACCACCCCACACCATAAAATTGATAAAGGGATCCTACCCCTAACCCCTTTAAGGGTAGGGTTGGGGGTAGGGTTAGGATCCCTTTAGGGTTAGGATCCCTACCCCTAACCCTACCCCTAGCTCTTTCTGTTTATAGTGGGTTTTTTACTTTATTTTGATGATTGGCAGCTGTCACACATTTATCTGCATGCGTTTAAAAAACGCAAACGCATGAAAAAAACGCATGTAAATGCGTGAAAACGCCGCGTTTTTTTCACATGCAAAAACACATGCGTCAAAAAAAAGCAGCGTTTGCACGCGTTTACATGCGTTTTTTCACCATGCATTTTTAAAAAAAAAAAAACGCATGCGTTTTGAAACGCAAGTGTGAAACCAGCCTTAGAGAGCATTGGTCATGATTTTTGTGCCTCTGTACAAAACTTTTTGAATCAGCCAGACAATGACATTTTCCCAATGGCAGATCAGATGCTTTTTATGAAAAACATATTTTCATATCTTTTAGGTGGGGTTAGGAGAATTATGGTTAGGCTGTGATTTATAGATATGGCCTTATTTTAATTTTTCAGAATGAATACGTCTCTTATTAATCTGACTATGCTGTAAATATCAATATCATAGATATTTATATACATATACCTATTTAGTACATAGCATTTATATTTACCAATTCTATAAATAAGAACTTTGCTTCCATAAGCATCTCTGGACTTTAGCACAGCATGGTAACCGGCACCATACAGGTTCAGGAGAGGAGATGGGCGCAAGTCAGCACTGATTTCCGGACATTCTTTCCTCCACTTGTGATAATTTTTCAACAACTGAAACATGAACAGAAATGTAAGCGTGAATGTAGAGCATGGCAGATCACTGTTGTGCATTGGGGTGATACAGGCTCAGCGTTCACAGCTTATTAATGTAGCAAATCTTAATATTCATTGACATAAAACAATGAAAAATAAACCACCAATCCCTGAATAGAACCACCCACTGGACTCCTAGGCCCAGAACGAGCAGAGATCTCTCTAGTTTGCTCCTCTACAGGATTCTTCCTATAGATATGGCTGCATTTTCAAAGTGATGAAAATTCCAAAGATTCCGAGGGACCACAAAAATTACATAGGGATAACAGCCTAACCATAATTCTCCTAACCCTTACATTTGTGCATTCTACTATTTGTATTTCTGGCTTGATAAAGGCCTATTATGGCCAAAAACGTTGCATTGTCTTCCTCATTTTTGTATTTTCTTCACGTGATTTTAAGGATGGATTAAAAGCTACATCTTATCCCGATACAAACTTCCTGGTGCCTCCGAATCTTTGGAATTTTTATGGTTTTGAACTCTGTGGGGGGTCAAAGCCAGTCAGCACAGAGCCATCATTGGTTCATGAGAATCATTTACTGTATTTAGTGCATTTTCTAAGTGACAAGTTCCATTAACACTAACAGGGCCGTGTATACCTAGGCCTACTACAGAAAAAAGGAATGTAGTCAGCTTACCGGTCTTAGACGAAATCCCCAGACCTACCATAGCCCAGCACGGTTTGGGGTGAGCGCCCACAGCAAATGAAGACAAAAAGAGAAATGATCCAGCTGGAGGTGGAGGCAGTTCAGACTTTGTTAGACTTTATTGGACAACTAAAGCGATAAAAAGTTCTTCAACAAGAAAAATCTTTACATAGCAAACACCTGGCACACCAGTGAGGAGGATCAACGCGTTTCAACTATGAAGTCTTACTCATGATCTATGAGTAAGACTTCATAGTTGAAACGCGTTGCCTCCACCTCCAGCTGGATCATTTCTCTTTTAGGCCTACTACAGTTATATTTTGCCATCTTGGCCCTGATGATCCCACTTTTACATATTCATTATACAACATCAACAAGAAAGTTGTTGCGGAGGGAGGAATGGCCATCGATAGCTGCACCAATCTCTGGATTAGCAACAAAGTTGGTTTCTGTTGGTTATATTGGGTTCTATGGAAAAATGAAGGAGAAACTGAGATCATTTGACATTTGATCCCAAGCATTCACCATGTTTTGATTAGGAAGGCCAAATGTTGACAAGCCGTGCTCTGCAGATTCCACGTCAAGCGAGAAACTTTTTGAAGGGTATTTTTAATTATTCAATGCTTTTGAAAAAAATGCTTGGCATGGACTGTGTTGGAGACTGCAGCTCATCCCTGATCTGACTTGCAGCACCTGACGAGGCCCATAGAGAAAGGCAGCGCTGTTTTCAGAATTAAAACAATCAGTCTTATAACCTCTTAACAAGAACCGATGAGCGAAATGAAATACAAAAAAACAAAACAATGGTATTTACTTGTAGTTACAGCGGTAATCTGCAGGTAAATACTATTTTAGACATGTGCATGTAGCGAGTTCAAAGTGCAAGAAAACAAAGTTAGATTCTCCCAGTAGAGGATGACAGCCAAGAATCGTTGGAGTATGATTACTGCGCACTCACTGAGAGTGAATACACCTCTGCTCATTCTGGGCCTAGGAGTCCAGTGGGTGGTTCTATCACTTACCGCTGATATTTACAGAACCAGTGCTGTTCTGACAGCTAGAAGTGAGCAGCTGCATGGAGAATAGAACTTTTATCACTTTTTCCAATTCTAATGAGACTGTTACATAGTTACATAAGTTGAAAAAAGACTAAAGATCCAAGACCAACAAGTTCAACCTTTCTCCACCAATTATTCTCTATCGCTAGATTGGTTGCCCACAATTTCATTCATTGTAATAAAAGCATCCAATCTGTTATAGTGTCATTACTACCTCTTGTGGGAGAGCAATGCGCTGTCTGACTGCTCTAACTGTAAAGAAGCCTTTCCTATTTAGCTGCCGGAATCGGCTTTTCTCCACATTTCCTGGTCCTTAGTATGGTCTTTGGAAATAATCCATGTTAGGGTATGTGCACATGTTCAGGATTGCATCAGGATTTGGTCAGGATTTTTCATCAGTATTTGTAGCCAAAACCAGGAATGGGTGATAAATGCAGAAGTGGTGCATATGTTTCTATTATACTTTTCCTCTAATTGTTCCACTCCTGGTTTTGGCTACAAATACTGAGGTAAAATACTGACCAAATACTGCTAGTGTGACGGCAGCCTAAGTCCGGGGTCACACTTGTGAGTTCAATGCGAGAAATTCGCACATCAATACCCGGCACTGCTGATGGCACTCGGGACTGAGTGTGTGGTTCCATGTATTTCTATGCAGCTGAACGCTCCGGACCCGAGTGCCGGCGGCAGTGCCGGGTATTGATGCGAGAGACTCGTGCGAGTTTCCCGCATTGCACACGGAAGTGTGACCCCGGCCTAACCCTGTGTCACAGTTATAGCAGCCCCAGATCGCCTGCAACATAAATGATCATTTAAAGAGTGTACTAGTCTGCTCCAGGATAATAAAGCTCCATTTCCAGCGCTGTTATATTACAGCGCTGGAATCTCTGGTTCTACAATCACACACTCCAGCTTAGGATCGGATGTCTCCGGCAGAGCTACATTGTTTGCGTCTGCCCCAGCTCCACCTTTGTTTGCTGGCTTCACATGTATGTATTGCAGTATTGCCAGCGTGCCTTTCTCGCAGTGTAAGACTGAAATGGATTTCCTGGTGTGAAACAAGATGATCATCCATATGTGTTCCAGAGTTATTACCACATAAAGTGATACTGGTCAGAATTGTAAAATTTGGGCTGATCAGGAAGGTGAAAACAGGCTGGGGGTGAAGGGGTAAAGCCGGTGTCATATGCCTCAATAGAGCAAAATGTGCAGTACCACATCAATGAACACTCAGCATCAGGGAACAAACACAGCTCAAATAATCTCAGCTTCTGTACACAGAGCCCCATACTGCCATATACCTCTTCTTTCAGACACCTGTAAACAGTTAATAATAATAATTTTTATTTATATAGCGCCAACATATTCCGCAGCGCTTTACAAATTATAGAGGGGACTTGTACAGACAATAGACATTACAGCATAACAGAAATCACAGTTCAAAACAGATACCAGGAGGAATGAGGGCCCTGCTCGCAAGCTTACAATCTATGAGGAAAAGGGGAGACAAGAGAGGTGGATGGTAACATTGATTTTGAGATTAAATCTCTCATTTCTGTACCCTCTATATAAAGAATATCCTGCAGTATATCTCTCCTTTTGGTGCCATCTATATACAGTAAATTCTGAAGCATATCTCTCCTTTCAGTCCCATCAATATATAGCCCATCCTGTAGTATATCTCTCCTCTGGGGCCCCTCAATATGCATCCCATCCTTCATTATATCCACCTTCCTGTCCCCTGTACATAGAGCCCCATCCTGCAGTATATCTCTCCTCTCTGTATACAGCCTATCCTACAGTTTGTCTCTTTGTTCTCTCCTGTATATACAGCCCCATCCTGCATTATATGATTTTTCTCCTCTATATACAGCCTTATCCTGTAGTACAATGCCATTCTTAGCAGCACGCAGGTACTTCAGTTTCTTTGTATGAGCTCTCTGTAATGATGCAGGCTCCACCCGTTCCTGTGGCATCATTCCTCACAGTAGTAGCTGCATTCCAGTCAGCTATACTTTCAGGATGTAAGCTGGAAGAGGCCGCACCGATGAGCGACCAGGGTCCCTGGAACTACAGGACTGTTCCTATGTCATATTTAAGGGGGTGATTTGTACAAAACAAGGCAGATTTTATAAATGGGTTATATTGGCACAAATTAATATGTGGTCTTATAGTATATGTGTATTTTATATGACCACTTTGTGATTTTGGGAACACCACTTTAAGGAGACAGATAGGCTTTAATGAAGAAAATAGTCAACAAATTTGTTGAAAAACACATCCTGAACCATGGGTAAAAATTTTACACATGGATTTTACCCTAAACATTGAAAATCTAATGTGAAAACATGCAGATTTTCCATAACATTACCGTCAAATCTGCAGGGACTGCAAACAAGTCGGCAGTCTGAACAGTCCTGGAAGTTAGCTTTCCACTCACACTGAGGGTAAGTGCAAACGTTGCGGATTTGGCTGCGAATCCGCAGTGGATTGGCCGCTGTAGATTTGCAGCTGTTTTCCATGCGTTGTACAGTACCATGTAAACCTATGGAAAACCAAATCCGCAGTGCACATGCTGCGGAAAATCCACGTGGAAACGCTGCGTTGCATTTTCCGCAGCATGTCAATTCTTTGTGCAGATTCCGCAGTGGTTTACACCTGCTCCTCAATAGGAATCCGCAGGTGTAAAACGGCAGATGTAAAATGGCAGGTGTAAAACCTGCGGATTTAGCAAAAACGGTGCAGAAAAATCCACACCGTGTGCACATAGCCTAAGATCTTAACCCACAGATATTATCACTATATGCCCCAATAGAGAGCAAAATCCACTTATATTGTCTCAGTAAGGCCGGGGTCACACTTGCGAGTGCAATGCAAGAAACTCGAACGAGTCTCTCGCCTCAATACCCGGCACTGCCGCTGGCACTCGGGACCGGAGCGTTCAGCTGCATAGAAATACATACAGCCGCACACTCCGGTCCCGAGTGCCGGCGGCAGTGACAGGTATTGAGGCGAGAGACTCGCACAAGTTTCTCGCATTGCACTTGCAAGTGTGACCCCGGCCTAAACCAAGGCCAAAATCGCAGAGGAACAGCTTGAATCTTGCATTCTTTATTAAGTCTGAAATTGTTTGTGGTTGTACAAATTGTACTAATCTACAACTTCCTGGTTTATGTTAAGACATTGACTTTTGGACACTATTGCAAAATCTCCAGTTTAGAAAAACAGTAGTACAGCCTCTTTCACCGTTCCTGGCTACATAGAAATCTAGCATTTCCCTTACTAATTGTAGAGATGGTGCCGAGACTCTTTCAATGGATGATATCGCTAATCAGAGGAGTAATATGAACTCCTGGGTCCCAATGTAATAACTGTATTGGGCCTCCATCAGCCATTAATCACTTATGATACTGGTGTCTTTAGTTGACCGAGGCACCAGTGTCCATACAGCCATAATGTATGGAGGAACATAATGGTGGGGTAGACATGGCCTTCAGGGGGTTGTTCTGATATTAAAGCAGTTCCAATGATCTTGGAAACCCCTGGTTTTCGAGCTTTTAACTTCTGTGGAAGCCGAATTTTACACTCAGTGTGTTAGTAAATTGATTGAGGTAGAGACATCTGATATGTGCGAATACAATCAATATTCCATAAGCCACCAGTTTTGAGGAATGATCCCATAAATTAGTCCATCAAAGTGTAGTATTGTCACCTGTTGCTAATAGATGTATTCTCCCATATTTTTTAGGCTACAAGTACTTCACAGCTTTCTGCATACGTATCTGTATCATTCAGTGTGCAGTCAACAAAAAACACGGTGGGTGTGCACTGGAGAGAAAACAAACCAAGTCTAACAATACGAAGACACAAATGTGTGTCCTAATGGGTCTAAGGATGTCACACGCCGAGCAACCTGCAAAGCTTGACGTGGAAAACAACACAGGTCAGAGTTCGCATCTCGGCTGCAGGAAAATGGCCGCCGCGATCTCCATCTGTGCACGCGCGGCATCCCGCGGCCATTTTCCTGAAGCCCCAGGAAACCGAGAAGAACCATCTGCGCACGCGCGGCCTCACTAAGATGGCCGCGCCCACCGATAAACGGCTGAATAGCACAGATTGCGCTATTTTCCTTGAAGCTGCGCAGTGGATTTGCCACTTGGACATGCGCACACCACTACGCCACCAACGGAGATCTGGGAGAGAAACAGTGCTGTCACCACGCCCATATGACCTGACCAGCGTGAGTGACAGCCCAAAACGGCGACTTTACAAAGGTATTTCGGCAGCATAGGTGGGGAATAAAGGCTCCAAAATACACTAATGTAAAGCCCAGCTCTGCCCCTATTTAATGCTATTTTTTAGCTCTTCTTGAAAAAACGGGGTGACAGGTTCCCTTTAATGTTTTATAAAAATTGTTTTTTTTTGCAACAGCCATTTCAGTTTCATATATATAATAACTGTTGGACACAGTAATGTTTCTGCCTTGAAATGATGTTTATTGTACTAACAGAAAATGTGCAATCTGCATTCAAACAAAATTTGACAGGTGCATAAGTATGGGCACCCCACCAGAAAAGTGACATTAATATTTAGTAGATCCTCCTTTTGCAAAAATAACAGCCTCTAGTCGCTTCCTGTAGCTTTTAATGAGTTCCTGGATCCTGGATGAGGGTATTTTTGACCATACCTCTTTACAAAACAATTCCAGTTCAGTTAAGTTTGGTGGTCGCCGAGCATGGACAGCCCTCTTCAAATGATCCCACAGATGTTCAATGATATTCAGGTCTGGGGACTGGGATGGCCATTCCAGAACAGTGTAATTGTTCCTCTGCATGAATGCCTGAGTAGATTTGGAGCGGTGTTTTGGATCATTGTCTTGCTGAAAGATCCATCCCCTGCGTAACTTCAACTTTGTCACTGATTCATGAACATTATTGTCAAGAATCTGCTGATACTGAGAGGAATCCATGCGTCCCTCAACTTTAACAAGATTCCCGATGCCGGCATTGGCCACACAGTCCTAAACCATGATGGAACCTCCACCAAATTTTACTGTGGTTAGCAAGTGTTTTTCTTGGAATGCTGCGTTTTTTGGCTGCCATGCATAACGCCTTTTTGTATGACCAAACAACTCAATCTTGGTTTCATCAGTCCACAGGACCTTTTCCAAAAAGAAATTGGCTTCTCCAAATGTGCTTTTGCATAACTCAGCCGACTCTGTTTGTGGCGTGCTTGCAGAAACGGCTTCTTTCGCCGCACTCTCCCATACAGCTTCTCCTTGTGCAAAGTGCATTGTATAGTTGACCGATGCACACTGACACCATCTGCAGCAAGTTGATGCTGCAGCTCTCTGGAGGTGGTCGGAGGATTGTCATTGACTGATCTCACCATTCTTCTTGTCTGTCTTTCTGATGTTTTTCTTGGCCTGCCACTTCTGGCCTTAACAAGAACTGTACCTGTGTTCTTCCATTTCCTTACTATGTTCCTTACAGTGGAAATTGACAGGTTAAATCTCGGAGACAGCTTTTTGTATCCTTCCCCTGAACAACTATGTTGAATAATCTTTGTTTTCAGATCATTAGACAGTTATTTTGAGGAGCCCATGATGCCACTATTCAGAGGAGATTCAAACAGGAGAACAACTTGCAAGTGGCCACTTTAAGTAGCTTTCCCCATGATTGCATACACTTGGCTATGGAGTTCAAAGCTCAATGAGGTTAGAAAACCAAAAAAAGTGCTTTAATAAGTCAGTAAAAAGTAGGTAGGAGTATTTAAAACAAGAAAATGATAAGGGTGCCCATACTTATGCACCTGTCAAATTTTGCTTGAATGCAGATTGCACATTTTCTGTTAGTACAATAAACATCATTTAAAGGCAGAAACATTACTGTGTCCAACAGTTATTAGATATATGAAACTGAAATAGCTGTTGCAAAAAAAAACAATTTTTATAAAACATTAAGCTTAAGATTAATAGGGGTGCCCAAACTTTTTCATATAACTGTACCTCATCCTCCCTTCTATGGGAACGGCACTAAGGGATCTTCTCAGGGTAATAAACATTGTTATTACCTGTATGCCCATATTAATAGGTCATATACAGTAAGACCAAATGTTTGGACACACCTTCTCATTTAAAGATTTTTCTGTATTTTCATGACTATGAAAATTGTACATTCACACTGAAGGCATCAAAACTATGAAATAACACATGTGGAATTATATACTTAACAAAAAAGTGTGCAACAACTGAAATTATGTCTTATATTCTAGGTTCTTAAAAGTGGCCACCTTTTGCTTTGATGACTGCTTTGCACACTCTTGGCATTCTCTTGATGAGCTTCAAGAGGTAGTCACCGGGAATAGTTTTCACTTCACAGGTGTGCCCTGGCAGGTTTAATAAGTGGGATTTCTTGCCTTATAAATGGTGTTGGGACCATCAGTTGTGTTGTGTGTTGTGAATTCTGCTCTTGGGTTCCCTCCAGTGGTTGTTGGTGGGAATGCAGTTGTCTCTGACTCGCAGTCCTGGCCAGGTGTATCGAATAATTACAATTCTGACTGGGATATTTAGGTGGGCTGGATCCTTTAGCCCTTTCCAGTTGTCAATGTTTCTTTGGAAGTGTTGGATCTCTGCCTGGCCTCTCATGCTTATCTGCCAGTTCAGCAAAGATAAGTGTCTGTTTCTTTTCTTGTGGCACACATGCAGTGTGCTTATTTTCAGTATTGCTCGTTTGTTTTTCTTTTGTCCAGATTAGACTGTGTCTGTGTTTTCTCGGTCTGGTTGGTTTCACTGGAGTTGCAGATTATTATTATTTATTTATATAGCACCATTGATTCCATGGTGCTGTACATGAGAAGGGGTTACATACAAGTTACAAATATCACATACAGTAAAACTAACAATGACGGACTGATACAGAGGGGCGAGGACCCTGCCCTTGCGGGCTTACATTCTACAGGATTATGGGGAAGGAGACAGTAGGTTGAGGGCTGCAGGAGCTCCGGTGTTGGTGAGGCGGTAGCTCCGGTGTTGGTGAGGCGGTAGCTCCGGTGTTGGTGAGGCGGTAGCTTCGATAGTGATGAGGCAGCAGCGGTGTCAGTGCAGGCTGTAGGCTTTCCTGAAGAGATGAGTTTTCAGGTTCCGTCTGAAGGATCCGACTGTGGTTGATAGTCGGACGTGTTGGGGCAGAGAGTTCCAGAGGATGGGGGATATTCGGGAGAAGTCTTGGAGGTGATTGGATGAGGAGCGAATAAGTGTGGAGGAGAGAAGGAGGTCTTGGGAGGTCACGTGAGAGAAGATATCGAGAGATTAGTTCAGAGATATATGGAGGAGACAGGTTGTGGATGGCTTTGTAGGTCAGTATTAGCAATATGAACTGGATACGCTGAGGGAATGGGAGCCAGTGAAGAGATTTGCAGAGGGGGGAAGCGGAGGAGTAGCGAGGAGAGAGATGGATTAGTCGGGCAACAGAGTTAAGGATGGACTGGAGAGGTGCAAGGGTGTTAGCAGGGAGGCCACAGAAAAGGATGTTGCAGTAGTCAAGGCGGGAAATGATGAGGGCGTGCACAGGCATTTTAGTAGATTGGGGGTTGAGGAAAGGACGGATCCTGGAGATATTTTTGAGCTGGAGGCGACAGCAGGTGGAAAGAGCTTGGATGTGTGGTTTGAAGGACAGGGCAGAGTCGAAGGTTACTCCGAGGCAGCGGACTTCGGGTACAGGGGAAAGCATGATGTCATTGACTGCGATAGATAGGTCAAGTAAGGAAGATTTGTGGGATGGAGGAAAGATGATGAGTTCAGATTTGTCCACATTGAGTTTGAGGAAGCGAGAGGAGAAGAAGGAGGATATGGCTGATAGGCACTCTGGGATTCTGGACAGCAGAGCGGTGACGTCTGGGCCAGAGAGGTAGATCTGAGTGTCGTCAGCATAGAGGTGGTACTGGAATCCATGGGACTTTATGAGTTGTCCCAAGCCAAGTGTATAGATTGAGAAGAGTAGGGGTCCTAGAACAGAGCCTTGGGGGACTCCAACAGAGAGAGGGTGGGATGAGGAGGTAGTATGGGAGTGGGAGACGCTGAATGTGCGGTTGGAAAGGTACGAGGCGATCCAGGATAGGGCGAGGTCTTTGATGCCAAAGGAGGAGAGTATCTGTAGTAGGAGGCAGTGGTCAACTGTGTTGAAAGCAGGGGACAGGTCTAGAAGGAGGAGTACAGAGTATTGTCCAGTAGCTTTGGCGGTAAGTAGGTCGTTAGTGATTTTGGTCAGGGCAGTCTCAGTTGAGTGATGGGGGCGGAAACCAGATTGTAGATTGTCGTACAACAAGTTAGATGAGAGGTGGGAGGAGAGTTCAGCATGGACGTGCTGCTCCAGGAGTATGGAAGCAAATGGGAGCAGCGATATTGGGCGATAGCTGGACATAGCAGTTGGATCGAGGGTTGGCTTTTTAAGGATAGGCGTGATTGTGGCATGTTTGAACGCAGAGGGGAAGGTGCCAGAAGTTAGTGATAGGTTGAAGAGGTGGGTTAGGGATGGGATAAGTGTGGTGGTGAGGTTGGGGAGGAGGTGGGATGGATATACGCTCCTACATCTTTAGTTGGATGTAGGAAGTTTTTTGTATATTCTGCTGTGGATTTTTTGAAGGGTTTTAATACTGACCGCACAGAACTCTGTCCTATTCTGTCCTATCTAGCTAGAGTGGCCTCCTGTGCTAAATCCTGTTTTTTCTGCCTGTGTATGTTTTTTCCTCTCTGACTCATCGCCAATATTTGTGGGGGGCTGTCTATCCTTTGGGGATTTTCTCAGAGGCAAGATAGTATTCCGATTTCCATCTTTAGGGGTATTTAGTCCTCCGGCTGTGATGAGGTGTCTAGGTGTGTTAGGTACACTCCACGGCTACTTCTAGTTGCGGTGTTAAGTTCAGGGTTGCGGTCAGTATAGTGGCCACTTTCTCCAGTGAAAGTTCTCATGCAGCTCCAAGGTCACTGGATCATAACAGTTGTGCAGAAGTCTGGTGGATACACAGCTGATATTCCTACTGAATAGACTGTTAGAATTTGTATTATGGCAAGAAAAAAGCAGCCAAGAAAAGAAAAACGAGTGGCCATCGTTACTTTAAGAAATGAAGGTCAGTCTGTACAAAAAATTGGAAAACTTTGAAAGTGTCCCCAAGTGCAGTGGCAAAAACCATCAAGAAACTGGCTCACATGAGGACCACCTCAGGAAAGGAAGACCAAGAGTCACCTCTGCTGCTGAGGATAAGTTTATCCGAGTCACCAGCCTCAGAAATCGCAGGTTAACAGCAGCTCAGATTAGAGACCAGGTCAATGCCACACAGAGTTCTAGCAGCAGACACATCTCTACAACAACTGTTAAGAGGAGACTTTGTGCAGCAGGCCTTCATGGTAAAATAGCTGCTAGGAAACCTGTTATGACCTGGTGGTTAGGAGCACCCGGAATGACCTGATAGTTAAACCTCATGCAGGACGAGCTCTGGGATGTGGGAGCTCTGCTGACCGCAAGCCCTAATCCTATCACACACACTAGAAATAGCCGTGGAGCGCTCCTGACCAGACCTAGGCGCCTCGTCACAGCCTAAAAGCTATCTAGCCCTAGAGATAGAAAATAAAGCCTACCTTGCCTCAGAGAAATTCCCCAAAGGTAAAGGAAGCCCCCCCACATATATTGACTGTGAGTACAGATTAAAGTCACAAACGCAGTAATGAAACAGGTTTCAGCAAAGGGAGGCCAGACTTACTAAATAGACAGAGGATAGGAAAGGTAACTTTGCGATCAACACAAAAACCTACAAAAGACCACGCAGAGTGTGCTAAAAAGACCTCCGCACCGACTCACGGTGCGGTGGGGCCACTCTGCATCCCAGAGCTTCCAGCTAGCAAGACAAAATCATCATAACCAGCTGGACAAGAAAACAGTGAACAAATAATGACTATCAGGAACTTAGCTTCTGCAGGAGAAGGCAGGTCACCAGAGAGATCCAGGAGCGAACTGAACAAATGCAAAAACATTGACAGCTGGCATGGAGTAACGATCTGAGAGGAGTTAAATAGAGCAGCGAACCAAAGGATAAACCATGTCACCTGTCTAAGGAACCTCAGAAGCAGCAGCTTCACTCATAGCCACCAGAGGGAGCCCATAGACAGAACTCGCCGAAGTACCATTCACGACCACAGGAGGGAGTTCGACAACAGAATTCACAACAGAAACCACTGCTAAGGACAGGCAACAAGCAGAAGAGACTTGTTTGGGCTAAAGAACACAAGGAATGGACATTAGACCAGTGGAAATCTGTGCTTTGGTCTGATGAGTCCAAATTTGACATCTTTGGTTCCACCCACTGTGTCACTGTGCGACGCAGAAAAGGTCAACGGATGGACTCTACATGCCTGGTTCCCACCGTGAAGCATGGAGGAGGTGTGATAGTGTGGGGGTGCTATGCTGGTGTCACTGTTGGGGATTTATTCAAAATTGAAGGCATAAAAAACCAACATGGCTACCACAGCATCTTGCAGTGGCATGCTATTTCATCCGGTTTGCGTTTAGTTGGACCATCATTTATTTTTCAACAGGACAATGACCCCAAGCACACCTCCAGGCTGTGTAAGGGCTATTTGACCAAGAAGGAGAGTGATGGGGTGCTATGCCAGATGACCTGGCCTCCACAGTCACCAGACTTGAACCCAATCGAGATGGTATGAGGTGAGCTGGACCGCAGAGTGAGGGCAAAAGGGCCAACAAGTGCTAAGCATCTCTGGGAACTCCTTGAAGATTGTTGGAAGACCATTCCCGATGACTACCTCTTGAAGCTCATCAAGAGAATGCCAAGAGTGTGCAAAGCACTCATCAAAGCAAAAGGTGGCTACTTTGAAGAACCTAGAATATAAGACATAATTATGAAAAGTTCAGCTACAGCCGCATCTGTTCTGTGTTTTCTTTTGTGGATTTCCAGTGTCAAATGTCATATCATCTGCTCAAAGGACCAGCCATGTAGTAGAGTAGAAAGTCTCCAGCAGCTTTATCCCCACAAAATAGAACAATGGCCTCTGGACAGAAATCAGGTGCTGTTATAGGTGTGTTACGCCCATCACCCGTGCCATGGAGATGCTAAATAAGCAAAGCGAGAGGAGCGCTGCAGAAACCAGTGACAGGAGGGGAGCACTGTCACTACAGACCACAAACTAATAATCTGCCAGCAAATATTTCTACGACATTCAGGATTTTTAGATCACTGAGAACCAGATGGATGTAAACTTTACATAGGCATGGATATGGCCAGTTCACACATAACATACACGTATGTATGACAGTACTGTGCAGTGCTGAGAGCTACTAGAGATCAGCAAATATTTAAATATTGGGTTCGGATTACGATCGTTGTATTTGCAATATTCGACGAACATAGCCAAACACCATTGAAGTCAATGGGAGAGCAGATCGTCAAACATAAAATCAGCATGAATATGGCAAACTTGGATTCGGCGATCGTTTTCTGAACATATTCGCTCATCCCTATTAGCTACCCTTACAGCACACGAAGGATAGGATAGAGATAAGGAAATAGAAAGATGATATACAGTTGTGCTCAAAAGTTTACATACTCCGGCAGAATTTTTGCTTTCTTGGCCTTTTTTCAGAAAATATGAATGATAACACCAAAACTTTTTCTCCACTCATGGTTAGTGGTTGGGTGAAGCCATTTATTGTCAAACTACTGTGTTTTCTCTTTTTAAATCATCATAACAACCCAAAACATCCAAATGACCCTGATAAAAAGTTCACATACCCCTTTTCCAAATACCATACATTGCCCCCTCTAACATTTAATGACAGCTTGAAGTCGTTTGTGGTAGTTGTGGGAGATGTTCTTTATTTCTTTATTTTCTCAGATGGTAAAGCTGCCCACTCTTCTTGACAAAAAGCCTCCAGTTCCTGTAAATTCCTGGGCTGTCTAGCATGAAATGCGCGCTTCAGATCTCCCCAGAGTGGCTCAATGATACTGAGGTCAGGGGACTGAGATGGCCACTCCATAACCTTCACTTAGTTCTCCTGTAGCCAATGACAGGTCGACTTAGCCTTGTATTTTGGATCGTTGTCATGTTGGAATGTCCAAGTATGTCCCATGCGCAGCTTCCGGGCTGATGATTGCAAATTTGCCTCCAGTATTTCCTGATAACATGCTGCATTCATCTTTCTTTTAACTTTGACCAAGTTTCCTGTGCCTTTGTAGCTCACACATCCCCAAACCATCAGCGATCCACACCATAGATGGTGTGTTGACCTCTCTCCAAATGTGAAGTTTATGGTTGTGGCCAAAAAGTTCCATTTTGGTCTCATCACTCCAAATTACCTTGTTCCAGAAGTTTTGAGGATTGTCTCTGTGCTGTTTTGCGAGATACTTTGTGGCATTTGCGCAGTAATGGCTTTCTTCTGGCGACTCGACCATGTAGCCCATTTTTCTTGAAGTGCCTCCTTATTGTGCTTCTTGAAACAGCTGCACCTCTGGTTTTCAGAGAGTCCTGTATTTCAGCTGATGTTATTTCTGGGTTTTTCTTTGCATCCCGAACAATTTTCCTGGCAGTTGTGGACGACATTTTTGTTGGTCTACCTGATCATGGTTTTGTTTTTACAGGGCCACTGATTTTACATTTTCCCAGTTTGAACGCTGCTGACTGGCATTATCAAATCCTTGGATATCTTTTTGTATCCCTTTCCCGTTTTATACAGTTCAACTACTTTTTCCCGTAGTTCCGTTGACAATTCTTTTGCTTTCCCCATGACTCACAATCCAGAAACATCAGTGGCTGGATGAAAGATGCAAACGTCTGTCTGGATCCCAAAACCTCTCTCAGCTTTTATGCGAACACACTGATTACAAGCAAACAGGTCACAGGTGAGGATGTTACCTTTAGTAGCCATTCAAACCAATTTGCATCAACTTCTGTGCATATTATCAGGCCAAAATCACCAGGGTATGTGAACTTTTGATCAGGGTCATTTGGATGTTTTGGGTTGTCATTATGATTTCAAAAAAGAGAAAACACAGTAGTTTGACAATAAATGTCTTCACCCAATCACTAACCATGAGTGGAGAAAAAGTTTTTGTGTTATCATTCACATTCTCTGAAAAAAGGCCAAGAAAGCAAAAATTCTGCCAGGGTATTATTATTATTTATTTATATAGCACCATTGATTCCATGGTGCTGTACATGAGAAGGGGTTACATACAAGTTACAGATATCACATACAGTAAACAAACTAACAATGACAGACTGATACAGAGGGGCGAGGACCCTGCCCTTGCGGGCTTACATTCTACAGGATTATGGGGAACGAGACAGTAGTTTGGGGGTTGCAGGAGCTCCGGTGTTGGTGAGGCGGTAGCTTCGGTAGTGGTGAGGAGGCAGTGGGGTCAGTGCAGGCTGTAGGCTTTCCTGAAGAGATGAGTTTTCAGGTTCCGTCTGAAGGATCCGACTGTGGTTGATAGTCGGATGTGTTGGGGTAGAGAGTTCCAGAGGATGGGGGATATTCGGGAGAAGTCTTGGAGGCGATTGGACGAGGAGCAAATAAGTGTGGAGGAGAGAAGGAGGTCTTGGGGGGACCGGAGAATGCGTGAGGGAAGATATCGGGAGATTAGTTCAGAGATATGTGGAGGAGACAGGTTATGGATGGCTTTGTATGTCAGTATTAGTAATTTGAACTGGATACGCTGAGGGAATGGGAGCCAGTGAAGAGATTTGCAGAGGGGGGAAGCGGAGGAGTAGCGAGGAGAGAGATGGATTAGTCGGGCAGCAGAGTTAACCCCTTTCTGACCTCGGACGGGATAGTACATCCGAGGTCAGATCCCCTGCTTTGATGCAGGGCTTCGCGGTGAGCCCGCATCAAAGCCGGGACATGTCAGCTGTTTTGAACAGCTGACATGTGCCCGTAATAGGCGCAAGCAGAATCGCGATCTGCCCGCACCTATTAACTAGTTAAATGCCGCTGTCAAACGCAGACAGCGGCATTTAACTACCCCTTCCGGCCGGGCGGCCGGAAATGACGTCATCGCCGACCCCCGTCACATGATCGGGGGTCGGCGATGCTTCAGAATTGTAACCATAGAGGTCCTTGAGACCTCTATGGTTACTGATCGCCGGCAGCTGTGAGCGCCACCCTGTGGTTGGCGCTCACAGCACACCTGATTTTCAGCTACATAGCAGCGAACAGCAGATCGCTGCTATGTAGCAGAGGTGATCGTGCTGTGCCTGCTTCTAGCCTCCCATGGAGGCTATTGAAGCATGGCAAAAGTTAAAAAAAAAGTTAAAAAAAATGTGAAAAAAATAAAAAAAATATAAAAGTTTAAATCACCCCCCTTTCGCCCCAATCAAAATAAATCAATAAAAAAAGTCAAATCTACGCATATTTGGTATCGCCACGCTCAGAATCGCCCGATCTATCAAATAAAAAAAAAGCATTAACCTGATCGCTAAACAGCGTAGCGAGAAAAAAATTCGAATAAAAAAATGCAATAACGGGCGATCAAAAGAACGTATCTGCACCAAAATGCTATCATTAAAAACGTCACCTTGGCACGCAAAAAATAAGCCCTCAACCGACCCCAGATCATGAAAAATGGAGACGCTACGGGTATCGGAAAATGGCGCAATTTTTTTTTTTTTTAGCAAAGTTTGGAATTTTTTTTCATCACTTTGGTAAAAAATAACCTAGTCATGTTTGGTGTCTATGAACTCGTAATGACCTGGAGAATCATAATGGCTGGTCAGTTTTAGCATTTAGTGAACCTAGCAAAAAAGCCAAACAAAAAACAAGTGTGGGATTGCACTTTTTTTGCAATTTCACCGCACTTGGAATTTTTTTCCCGTTTTCTAGTACACGACATGCTAAAACCAATGATGTCGTTCAAAAGTACAACTCATCCCGCAAAAAATAAGCCCTCACATGGCCAAATTGACGGAAAAATAAAAAAAGGTATGGCTCTGGGAAGGAGAGGAGTGAAAAACGAACACGGAAAAACGAAAAGTCCCAAGGTCATAAAGGGGTTAAGGATGGACTGGAGAGGTGCAAGGGTGTTAGCAGGGAGGCCACAGAAAAGGATGTTGCAGTAGTCAAGGCGGGAGATGATGAGGGCGTGCACAAGCATTTTAGTAGATTGGGGGTTGAGGAAGGGACGGATCCTGGAGATATTTTTGAGCTGGAGGCGACAGGAGGTGGAAAGAGCTTGGATGTGTGGTTTGAAGGACAGGGCAGAGTCGAAGGTTGCTCCGAGGCAGCGGACTTCGGGTACGGGGGAAAGCATGATGTCATTGACTGCGATAGATAGGTCAGGTAAGGAAGATTTGTGGGGTGGTATGTAAATGTTTGAACACAACTGTATGGGAAAGAAGACAGAAAGAACAACAGACAAAAAGAAAGGAAAAAGAAAGAAAGACAGACGGACAGAAAGAAAAAGACAAAAAAGACAATGTAAGAAAGACAGAGAGAAGAAATAAAGAAAGAGCTGCAGACTATGGGGTGCATGTCCCTAGACACAGAACTGTGTGCACTATATACAGGGCCGGGCAGCACTACAAATAAAAGGTACAGAAAAGTGCGGTAGTTTCTTTACCCATTTCAAATGAGATGTTTCTGCCCCAGAAGTGATGAGGGTTCAGCAATATCTCTGTATTCTTGCAGCCGGAGAACAGCCCTTTCTATGATAGCAGCTGCCTCACCAGACACACTACACCTGGCACAGCACACAATACACCTGGGACACACACACTACACCCGACACAGCACACAATACACCCGGGACAAACACACTACACCCGACACAGCACACACTACACCCAGCACACACACACTACACCCGACACACACATACACACACTACACCCGGCACACACACACTACACCCGACACACACACACTACACCCGGCAGACACACACTACACCCAGCACATACTACATAGCACATTCAGCACACACGCACGCTACACCTGGCACACACCCTACACCCGGCACACACACACTACAACCAGGACATACTACATAGCACATCCGGCACACACACACACACTACACCCGGCACACACTACATAGCACACCAGGCACACACGGACACTACACCCGGCACACACACACTACACCCAGCACTTACTACATAGCACACCAAGCACACACACACACACCCAGCACACACTACATAGCACACCAGGCACACACACACACTACACCCGGCACACACACACTACACCCAGCACACACTACATAGCACACCCGGCACACACACACACACACACTACACCGGCACACACACACTATACCCAGCACATACTACATAGCACATCCGGCACACACACTAAACCCGGCACACACTACACCATGCACACACACACACTACACCCAGCACTGCACACACTACACCCGGCGCACACTACATAGTACACCCAGCACAGCACACACTACACCCGGCATACACTACACCCGGCACACACACACTACACCCGGCACACACACACTACATATTGCACCAGGCACACATGGACACTACACCTAGCACAGACGGACACTACACCCTGCACACACTACACCCGGCACACACACACTACACCCAGCACATACTACATAGCACATCCAGCACACACGCACACTACACCCGGCACACACCCTACACCCGGCACAAACACAACAACCAGCAAATACTACATAGCACATCCAGCACACACACACACACTACACTCGGCACACACTACATAGCACACTAGGCACACAAGGAACACTACACTTGGCACACACACTACACCCGGCACACACACACACTACACCGAGCACATACTACAAAGCACATCCGGCACACACACACACACACACTACACCCGGCACACAGACACTACACCCAACACACACTACATAGCACACCAGACACACACACAGACTACACCCAGCACACACTACATAGCACACCAGGCACACACACACTACACCCGGCGCACACACACTACACCCAGCACACACTACATAGCACACCCGGCACACACACACACACACTACACCGGCACACGCACACTACACCCAGCACATACTACATAGCACATCCGGCACACACACTACACCCGACACACAGACACTACACCCGACACACAGACACTACACCCAGCACACACTACATAGCACACCAGGCACACACACACTCACTACAGCCGGCACACAGACACTACACCCAGCACACACTACATAGCACACCAGGCACACACACAAACACGACACACAAACACTACACCTGGCACACACACACACTACACCCAGCACTGCACACACTACACCCGGCACACACTACATAGCACACCAGGCACACACTACACCCGGCACACACTACATAGTACACCCAGCACACACACACACTACCCCCGCCACACACACACTACACCCGACACACACACTACACCCAGCACACACTACATAGCACACCCGGCACACACACACACACACACTACACCGGCACACACACACTATACCCAGCACATACTACATAGCACATCCGACACACACACTAAACCCGGCACACACTACGCCCTGCACACACACACACACACTACACCCAGCACTGCACACACTACACCCGGCGCACACTACATAGTACACCCAGCACAGCACACACTACACCCGGCACACACACACACACACACTTCACCTGGCACACACTACATAGCACACCCAGCACAGCACACACTACACCCGGCACACACTACACCCGGCACACACACACACACTACACCTGGCACACACTACATAGCACACCCAGCACAGCACACACTACACCTGGCACACACACACACTACACCCAGCACTGCACACACTACACCCGGCACACACTACATAGCACACCAGGCACACACTACACCCGGCACACACTACATAGTACACCCAGCACACACACACACTACCCCCGCCACACACACACTACACCCGACACACACACTACACCCAGCACACACTACATAGCACACCCGGCACACACACACACACTACACCGGCACATACTACATAGCACATCCGGCACACACACTAAACCCGGCACACACTACGCCCTGCACACACACACACACACTACACCCAGCACTGCACACACTACACCCGGCGCACACTACATAGTACACCCAGCACAGCACACACTACACCCGGCACACGGACACTTACTCTCAGTGCCTGCTCCATGCAGAAGTCTCTGGCTCGGAGAAACCTGAGTAAGAAGTGGTCGGAGAGCCCCAGGGGCCAGTGCCCGCTCTCAGCCTCCGCCCTCCGCCGGATGATCCCGATGGCGTCTGCCACCACCGGGGAATGGTCGGGCAGCTGGTTGAGTGCAGGATTCCCCTTCTCATAGTCCTCCTGAGCCTCCGACATGTTCCAGCAGAGCCCGGAGAAGTTTGGAACGATCCTCCTCCTGCTGCAGGGAGGGAGGCAGCTCCGCTGGGCTGTGCCCTCTGTGCTGGGACCTGTGCGCCCGCTGTTAAAGGGACAGAGACCTGTGTGCACAGTGACCAGTGCGAGGTCCCAGCATCACACACATTGCTGCAGACGGTGCTGTGAGCCCAGAGATCCACGGTGGGGTACACTGTGATCACTGGGGGGCTGGGGGGGACAGCTACTAACATCACGGTCATATGCTCTTACTGGAGGCATCTGTTCATATAGAGGATAAGAAACAAAGAGACAATTGTGTTCTGCAAAAAAAGAAGTTTCTCAGAAATTTTGTTTAGAAAATGTTATGAAGTGATGCAGACTGCAGCGGTTTTAGTGGCGGCAGGAGCTGGTGAGAAGGAAGGACAATGATGAATGGCTCCAGATACGACGTGACCAGTTTGGCGGAGTTTGATCTCGGTTTATCCAGCCTAATTTTAGGAAAATATTAATATTTTTTTTTGTTTTCCTCGCACTCATTGACTTGCATGGCCGAGTGCGACCAGAATATTGAATCAAACTCAGACATGCAGCAATTTTCTCATCAGACCAACTCTGAGGAAAAAAATCGTCCAAGTGCACGGCCCCATAGACTCCCATCGGTCTGGGTGGGATCCGATGTTTGATGGTGGGATAATACAGTCGTCTCCATCCGCCCTCAGGGCTCGCTCACACCACCGTATTTTCCATCGGAGTGTGATCCCACAAAAGACCAGTGTGGTTCTATGATACTGTTCATATGCCCAATTTTTATCCTTAGACAGTTGTTCCGAGGAAAAATATCGCTGCATGTGTGAGTTTATTCTGAATTCTGATCGCACCCGGCCATGCAGATCAATGAGTGCATAGAAATCATAGGACTGCACTCGCATGACATCTGAGTGCAGTCCGATTTCCATGGACTGGCACAATGGGGAAGATGGAGACATTTTTTTCACCATTGTCTCCTTATGGCCGGGATCACACATGCGAGAAACACGTCCGTGTCTCGCATGTGAAATCCAAGCTCTGGCGCCGGCACTCCAGAGTGGAGCATGCGGCTCCATGTGTTGCTATGCGGCCGCACGCTCCGCCCCACAGTGCCGGCGCCAGAGCTTGGATTTCACATGCGAGACACGAACGTGTTTCTCGCATGTGTGATCCCGGCCTATCCGAGAGAATTGGATCACACTGAACAAACTCTGATCAGAGCGTCATTTGCATAATTGTTCTCATTCTCTCTGATGAGAAGATCTATGGCCGTCTGCATCTGCCTCTAAGGCTATGTTCACACATTGAGGAAACAGGAGTAAAGACGGAGCAAGAAAATAGTGCAAAATATAATTTATTAATTCACAGGCAAGTAGTGCATAAATATATATTAGACAGTACAAAAAGGATGCTTAAAAGGGGAGTGAGTCACCACCGGTGGACACCCTGCCAAATATAAATATCCCATTAATAGGTAACACTGAGGAAGCAGCTGAAAAAATGCACCATGTCACTCCTGTGGGTAACTAGTATACCCCCCACAGAGTAAAATACCAGCAACAGGGCAGCGCTTACCAATAGAATGCAGAAAGGCAGGGTGCATCGGGCGGGATTCAAAGAAGTCCCCGACACGCGTTTCGCTGACGCGGGTGTTCGGCTTTCTCAAGGGGAAGTGCTTTAGACCACAACAGGACCCTTCAAATAGCGCGCGCACCGCCACATGTGACCAATCACATGGGGCACCTTAACCAATGGCAGCCGGATATGCAGCGCATGCGCGCCTGGGGCATCCCGTCCCACGTCAGAGGCGGCGTCAAGCATCGCTCAGTCGCCGCGGGGAAGAGACCCCAGCAGCGCCTGCGCGAGGCATGAAAGACGCCGCTCGGACCGGGAATCAAGGAGACCGCAAGCGACGCATGCGCACCGTGGCCAGCCAGATATGGTAAGTAATTGCAGCAGAAATAAACTACTACGCCCGTAAGAAGAGTCTTTTTTTGGCATGCTAGACATATACATAAATGTATGTAGCACAGTGCCGGTCATACCACAGTATACAAAACAAATACAAGGCTGCAATTGAAAAAAGTGCATAAGAATATATCATCAACTGGAGGTACGGCGCATGTGCAGGTCCCAATGCATAACGGAGTCCATCCAGAAGAGGTGTCCTGAGAGTCGGAGCGGAATAGGAGAATAGTGTAAAAACTAAAAATAATGAAAAAGAAATAAAGTGAATAAAAACACAATAAAACAAACATAAAGAATCCGGTCCCGGGACCCACAATTTGGGCCCAGATAGGGGCACTGGTCGGGAATATAGTAGGAGACAATGCCTAAGGCGCACAATCCAGGCGGCTTCTCGTTGCGCTAGCACTTTCTTATAATTACCACCTCTAAACCCCAAGGTGCACACACTCAATGCCTCTGACCTGAAGAGTCCCCGCGTCACTATTATGAAATTGTTTGAAGTGGCGGGGAAGTGTCTTCAGGTCAGAGTCATCAGTGGCCCCACGTGCAGCGCGGATGTCTCTGACATGTTACCGGACGCGCATCCGAAGTTCTCTGAATGTGAGTCCCACATATATCAGAGAACATCCGCACGTGGCATAATATATGACATTAGACGTACCACATGTAATGTGTTGTCTAATGTCATATATTTTGGATCCATCCGATGATGTGAAGGATGAAATCCGTATAATATTGGCACATGCCACACAGTGGCCACACTTAAAGGGAACCTGTCACCCCGAAAATCGCGGGTGAGGTAATCCCACCGGCATCAGGGGCTTATCTGCAGCATTCTGTAATGCTGTAGATAAGCCCCCGATGTTACCTGAAAAAGGAGAAAAAGAGGTTATATTATACTGACCCAGGGGCGGTCCCGCTGCTGGTCAGGTCGGATGGGCGTCTCCGGTCCGCTCCGGCACCTCCTATCTTCTTTCCATGACGTCCTCTTCTGATCTTCAGCCACGGCTCCGGCGCAGGCGTACTTTGCTCTGCCCTACAGAGCAAAGTACGCCTGCGCCGGAGCCGTGGCTGAAGATCAGAAGAGGACGTCACGGAAAGAAGATAGGAGGCGCCGCAGCGGACCGGAGACGCCCATCAGACCTGACCAGCAGCGGGACCGCCCCTGGGTGAGTATAATATAACCTCTTTTTCTCCTTTTTCAGGTAACATCGGGGGCTTATCTACAGCATTACAGAATGCTGCAGATAAGCCCCTGATGCCGGTGGGATTACCTCACCCGCGATTTTCGGGGTGACAGGTTCCCTTTAAACGAGCCCAATAATGGACCCCTAGTACCAAATGGATTCACCGGAGGAGGGACATAGTGGCTCCGGACCAGAAGGTTAGCCAAGTTGGGTGATCTTCTGGCAGTCATTGATGGAAACTCTCCCAACACAGAAGCTAATGCGGGTTCTGTAAGCAAGACTGGCCAATGTTTACTCAAGATTTCCCTCATTTTTGGCCACTCATGATTGTAGGTTGTGATAAACCGGACCCTATTTCCCCCTGTTGGTATTTCCCGTTTGTTATTTTTTGGGTACAGCAAGTCCCTCCGTGGTGTCCTTCTGGCTCTTTCGAACCCCTGCTTAATGGACCTACGGCTGTACCCACGTGCCTCAAAACGTCCCCTCAGATCCTCCGCCTGTGCGAGGAATCTGTTATCGGTGGAGCATATCCGCCTCATCCTCAGGAACTGTCCGATCGGGACGGCCCCAATTGTGCTATAGTTATGTGCTGAACCGGCATGTAGCAACGCATTGACTGATGTGGACTTCCTGTAGACGTCCTTCTGAATTCGACGGGCCTCATCAATCTCAAATGTGACATCCAGGAAGTCAATACGTTGATGGTTAGATTGATATGTCAATTTAATATTAAGCTCATTGTCATTATGCCGGTTCATAAATTCCTCGAGCTGCTGGGTCGTTCCCCCCCACAAAAACAAGACGTCATCTATATAACACACCCAGCACAGCACATGGTCTGCGGGCTGCACGCCCCCGTCGCCAAAAATCGTTCTCTCCCATGCTCCCAGGAAGAGATTGGCGTATGTTCACACAATGCGTTTTTTATGCTTTTTTTTCCGCAGGCAAAACCTGCTCTCTTGGCAGTAAAGAAACAACATAAAAGAGCAGATATTGCTGAGTGTTTGCGGCGTTTTTGGTGCGTTTTTACAGTGTTTTTGTCATGGTCCATTTGTCTCTTGTCCATGCTGCTTTAGTGCATAAAAAATAATCTCATTCAACGTCATCAGGTTTTGGCACCAAAAACGCAGTAAAACCTGATATCTGCCTTTTCTGCAGTATTTTTTACATTGCCCATTGCTTTCAGTGGGTGAAAAACGCTGAGAAAAGTAACATGCTGCACTTTGCATAAATGCAGCTCTTTGACAAAACAGTCAGGAAAAATAACAAAGGTGAGTGCATGAGATTTCTGAAATCTCATAGACTTTGCTGGTACTGTGAAACGCAGCTGAAAATGTGCATAAAAATGCAACAAAAAAACCCGCAACCTGTGCACAATGCCTTACTTGTTCTGAAAGTATTTATTGGTCATCGATGTGCATTTTCTTGGGATTTCTTAGGTGACTCTGTTGCCAGTTTTGACCACCCGCCAATACGACTGCTGCTATTATACCGATGTCGCTGATCGTGCTCCTTACATAACTCAAGGTTCTAATTCCTTGCGCTCTAAGACGCTAAGTGTCTGGTGGGCGACAAAGTGTCCCTGCCTCCCTCCCTCATCCATTGTAGGTCCACTATCTGTCACTCATTAGGAATCTGTCTCAGAAAGCCCAGTCGGACGCACCCCATGTTATTTCTAGACCTTTGGGATTTCCTCTGCTATGACTCTTGGTTCCCCTTTCGGTGCACAATTCTTCACTTACCCCATAGTCCATTCTAACCTAAACCAGACGTACTCTATGAACTTATTTTGGGTTCTGCATAAACAGCGTTCATTCCTTCTATTGGATCTACAGTATACACTCATGTCATAGACCTCCGAGTGATGGCTCAGCCTTGTGCCCCCAATATAAGCATAAAGTGGCGTACATCACCGATAGGCTAACGATATGAGAAAACGTATACTGCATGGGATATATATTTCTGCAGTGACCATCTATGTAAGAAAATGAAGATTGCTGCACTTTTTACGTTGTAATTGTTGCATACGACCCTGATGGAGACCACTGTTTTGTCCACAATCAGCTGATTAGACGCAAACAGGACATTCTGACGTAAATACAAGGAGTGTTCATGCCATTACACCTTGGGCTCTGACGCAGGGTGCCCTGATCCAAACACAATTTCTTCACGGCCTGGAATATGCACCTGATAGAACCAATTTTAAATCCTAAAGAAAGATGAAGACTCGGGATGAGCAGTCCAGTGGAAATTCGGGTTCTGGTACCCAACCGAACTTTAGTCCAAAGTTTGGTTACCCAAACCCCATTGAAATCAATGTGGACCTGCACTTTGGAGTTGGGAATTGACTCTCTCTCCAGACTCCCCAACTATAAAACGGACTTCGGCGAGATGTCAGTGTTCAGAGTTCAGCATCTTACGTCCGATCCAGACCTTAAACTTTAAAGTTCGGATTCGCTCATCTCTATTAAAGACAAGTCTTTACTATCCTGTAATATTCGAATAAAACAAACAAAAATCAGATGCCTGGTAACATCCACAAGACCCGAATCACCGCTGCTGGGTAAAGGTATATTTGTCTTCCAGGAATTCACTTCTGCAAATAACAGGACAACCAAAAAGCTGGACTTGAAAGCAAACATACAGTAGATACAAGCAGCAGGAGGTCACCTAAGACTAGAGGGGCTCAGATGTGCAGGAATTTGCTCCTTCACCAGTTAAATGTAAAAGTTTGAAGTTTAGGTTTATAAAGGATGATTTTATTTTACTTGAAGACAAACCCATTGAGTGAAAGAAGCACTACCTGACATGACATGATCTTGTAAGGTGCTTTGTAATGTAACTAGGATTAGTAGTGACTAGATATGAGTGGATTGATCCGCAGAGTCGATTTTCCTGATATTTGCGGTTCCCGTGCAAATTTATACATTTTGAGATCTCTCTCTAATCCAAGCAAATTTATTCACAAATCAAATTTTTGGGAAAATGTAGTGAAGCTGGCGAGAATGAATTTCAAAAGATCATCTCTAGTACTGACATTAATCTGCTTTCTGATGGCTTAATCCCTGCGTTATCTGCTCTGTTTTGGTCCTCCGCTGTACCATGGAAACCAGCCCCTGACTCTCTTTGAACCATGCACCCTCTTCTCTACGTTCCTGATGCAGTGCTATGAGAGCTCTCAGAGTTAGGGCAGAGACTTCCAGTCCACACATGGAGCACATCTTGCTATATAGTGACGGTATAGCGCAATATTTGGCCACATGATGTGCGAATAGTCTCAGCTTACATAATAACCATTGGCCTGACAAGTTCTGCCATATCCGGCTAACCTGAACATCAATGTGAATTCAATGGGAGATCAGAGTAAGGGTATGTTAACATGTTCAGTATTTGGTCAGTATTTTACCTCAGTATTTATAAGCCAAAACCAGAAGTGGGTGAAAAAAACAGAAGCGGTAATGTGTTTCTATGATATGTTTCCTCTGATTGTTCCACTCCTAGTTTTGGCTTACAAATACTGAGGTAAAATACTGACCAAATACTAAAAGTGTGAAGGTGGCTTAAGGGTATGTTTCCACTGGACGTATTACATCAGGATTTTCTGCGGATTGAACGCTGTGTACAGTCGCAGCATCCAATCCGCAGCATTCAGATGTTTCAGTATAGTGGAGGGTATCTTATGAAATCCCATCTCCACTATGTGCGCACGGCCGCATCCAGCGGCCCTGTGTATCCGGACATGCGGCGCGTCTTTCTAGACTGCAGCATGTCTATTTATCTTGCGGAGATGCTCCGTCTCCGCAAGATAAACAACCCAGTCTATGGATAGGATGCGGTGATTCCGCATGTGTTCAATGAACACATGCGGAATCACCACGTGTACAAAGGGGTGGCGCTTTGAGTGGAGCAGGGTTTCCGCTGCGTCCAAAGCGCAGCCATTACATCCCCGTGGACATATACCCTAAGGATCAATGGTGGCCATTAAACAACTACTGATCAGCTATCTATAATCCGATTAGCAGTCAATTAATAGACAATTAATATACAGGCTGACCACATTTCCATTCACACACAATGATCAATAATAGACTGCTCTATTAGCATAGACCCCGCTGTTCTCGGCAGCATATCTATTTACACAGGACAATGTGCCTCCGAAAAATTAGCCTTTTGCTCATTCATTGGGCGTTTGGCAACTTATTTACATGCGAAATGAGTGTTCCTAGGAATGATTATGCACAATAATTGGCCGGTGTATATCCACCCTAAGGCGCTGTGAAACAATAGCTCTGACAGGCGCTTATCACCTGCAAGAACAAAAAGATCAGGATTTTAAAAAGCCAATTCTTCCCTTGAGAAGACCCAATGCACATTAATTTGAACACTTTTCTCTAATGTACAGTATATTGGGGCCTTTAATGCTGGGCTTACTTGGCCAAACTAGAAAATACTGCTGTACAGTGCCAATATTTCCCCAGCAGTGCCAAGCAAATACCACCATGCAATAGTTCTAATAACTAATGATGAGCGAACGTGCTGGGATAAGGCGTTATCCGATCATGCTCGGGCGCTGAGTATCTTCGGCGTGCTCGAAAAATATGTTTGAGTCCCCGCGGCTGAATGTCTCACGGCTGTTACACAGCCATAACCCATGCAGGGATTGCCTGTCTGTTAGGCAATCCATACATGTGTTGCAGCTGTCAAACAGCCGTGAGACATTCAGCCGTGGGGACTCAAACACATTTTTCGAGCACGCCGAAGATACTCAGCACCCGAGCATGATCGGATAACGCCTTATCCCAGCACGTTCGCTCATCACTCAATATAACCTCTAGCCGCACCAAATACTACAGCACAGCAAAAAATGCAGCTACAGAAACGCCCAAAAATATACACCTTGACAGATGCCTTGCATTTCAAGACAGAAAGAATGATTATTGTGCATCCATCATTAGGAAGCACATAGAGAGAACAGCTCCCGCTCTCTGAGCCAAATGAGAGCTCAGAACGAGAGGTTATACAGAGATTATCCACATCAGATAATGAATTGAAATAGTCATGAAGTATTGTGATCTTAGGGCTCATTTCAGTTACAGCATCACTTTTGCCTCCAGGTTTGTAAGAAAACAGGAAAGAAAAAGATCTTGAAAATCCTTGGTGAAATATTACTAAGTGTAGGTGCGACTATATCCCAATATATAGTCATAAATACATATATTGTCATAAACAAAGAAGACAAAAACATCCCTAGGCGCCAAATTAAGAGACCAATAAACATGACATATAAGATAACACACATGGTCTATTGGATCATATAAAGCTGCACTCTGTGGTACTATGCCGCACACAACAGGTGTCTTTATTTCCAAGTCTTGTCCCCAGCCTCCATAACCATAATCATGGTGAATAAGCTTGTCAAGTGAAAAGATGGTTTCTTCATTCATCAACTGCCACAATCAGGCTTCCTGGTCACCACCAAACTCATGTAAAGATAGCCATAAACAGTCTGATGAATAAAAGTTTAGCTGAAGACCAAGCTGGAACTTAGCTTCTGCAGGGAAGACAGGTCACAAGAACGATCCAGGAGTGAACTAGACCAATACTGGAACATTGACAGGTGGCCAGGAGCAAAGATCTAAGTGGAGTTAAATAGAGCAGCCCACTAACGAATTAACCTCGTCACCTGTGGAAGGAAACTCAGAAACACCCACCAAAGGAAGTCCATGGACAGAACCAGCCGAAGTACCATTCATGACCACAGGAGGGAGCCCGACAACAGAATTCACAACAGTACCCCCCCTTGAGGAGGGGTCACCGAACCCTCACCAGACACCAATTAGTATGATGTATAGTATGAAGTCACATATATATATATATATATATATGTATAGTTTGAAGCCATATATTAGTATGAAGCCACTACACATTATAATTGCCCATCCCTCAGTATGATACCCCCACAGCCCCCACCTCAAACAATATCATGGTCCACATATCACCCTACACAGCATGATGGCCACTCATTATTGTGCTCTCACAGCCCTCCACTCAGAATGGTGAACCCCAATTCCAGGTCCCCACTCTGTTTGCTGGCCCCCGATTCCAGCCCTCCTCTCAGTATGATGACCCCCAATGTCAGCCCCTTAATCAGTATGATGGCCCTAATTCCAGCCATCCACTCAGTATGATGGCCCCCAATGCTAGTCTCCCAATCAGTATGATGACCCCTAATGCCAGTCCCTCAACCAGAATGCAGGTCCGCACAGCCTCCCATGCAGTATAAGGGTCTCCATATCCCCCACTTAGTATAGGGGTGCCCACGGGTACTGACATGAAAAAAACACTAAATTATACTCACCTCACCCTGTTCCCCCAGCATGCAGCTGTGGTCTGTGCAGCAATGATGTCCCACACTGCACACGATATCTATTGATGTCATTGCGCTTGTAGTGCCCAGAGTCTTAGATCAACGGGTGCAGGCTGGAGAGTATACCAGGGAGCCTTGATCCACCAATCAATCCAACAATATCAGCCAGCTTCCTGAGGATGTGGATACTGCTGAAATTGTGATGATAGCTGGGAGGAGGGGCAGGTGCTGAGCGTCCCAAATTACTGACTCCGTATCAGCTGTGTGGTCTACACCCCTGAACACATGAGTGTTCAGTTAAGCCATGAATAGGGATAGAGTCGAGAAAGCTGCAGCCAAATGGGACTTTTCTCCTCTGAAAACAAAAGAGGTTGATGCTTACATTTTAACTTTACAAACTCCCTCAATATCATCTGTCAGGGGAGCGTTGGGAGAACCCAGTACATGTCAACTGGCTGATGAGTCTTGCTGAAGTTGGCAGATTTGACAGATTTTTATTGCTGTATGTGTAAGAGGAAGCAGTGATACCCCTGAATAGCCCTTGCAGGATCTGATTATAGTGAGGAAAAACTGCCATCTGCTGGCCGGGTGCAATCAGGTGGAGCCAATTTGTACCAGAAGAATTGCAGGAGGAGCAGCTTCCTGTGCTGGACCAGGTGACTCGCAGGAAGGAGTACTGAAATCTAAAAGCCATGTGTGCCAAACCGCAGGCAGATTTGGTGGCAGGAGAGAGAGGAGCAAACATGGACCAGGGATGGCGCTGAGCCATCAGGGTGTTATGACCTGGTGGTCAGGACAATAATGGACCTGGTGGTTAAGAGCACACGGAATGACATGATAGTTACTGATAATTAAGGACGAGCTCTGGGACGTGGGAACTCTGCTAACCGCAATCCCTAATCCTATCAAAACACACTAGAAATAGCCGTGCATTGCGCCTAACGCTCCCTATGCAACTCGGCACAGCCTAAGGAACTAGCTAGCCCTGAAGATAGGAAAATAAAGCCTACCTTGCCTCAGAGAAATTCCCCAAAGGAAAAGGCAGCCCCCCACATATAATGACTGTGAGTAAGATGAAAATACAAACACAGAGATGAAATAGATTTAGCAAAGTGAGGCCCGACTAACTGAACAGACCGAGGATAGGAAAGGTTACTTTGCGGTCAGCACAAAAACCTACAAAAAGACCACGCAGAGGGCGCAAAAAAGACCCTCCGCCCCGACTCACGGTGCGGAGGCACTCCCTCTGCGTCCCAGAGCTTCCAGCAAGCAAGACAACAATAAAACTAGCAAGCTGCACAGAAAAATAGCAAACCAAAGAAATACAAGCTGGAACTTAGCTTCTGCAGGGAAGACAGGTCACAAGAACGATCCAGGAGTGAACTAGACCAATACTGGAACATTGACAGGTGGCCAGGAGCAAAGATCTAAGTGGAGTTAAATAGAGCAGCCCACTAACGAATTAATCTCGTCACCTGTGGAAGGAAACTCAGAAACACCCACCAGAGGAAGTCCATGGACAGAACCAGCCGAAGTACCATTCATGACCACAGGAGGGAGCCCGACAACAGAATTCACAACAGTACCCCCCCTTGAGGAGGGGTCACCGAACCCTCACCAGAGCCCCCAGGCCGACCAGGATGAGCCAAATGAAAGGCACGAACCAGATCGGCAGCATGAACATCAGAGGCAAAAACCCAGGAATTATCTTCCTGACCATAACCCTTCCACTTGAACAGGTACTGGAGTTTCCGTCTCGAAACACGAGAATCCAAAATCTTCTCCACCACATACTCCAACTCCCCCTCAACCAACACGGGGCAGGAGGATCAACGGATGGAACCACAGGTGCCACGTATCTCCACAATAACGACCTATGGAACACATTATGGATTGCAAAAGAAGCAGGAAGGGCCAAACGAAATGACACAGGATTGATAACCTCAGAAATCTTATACGGACCAATGAAACGAGGCATAAACTTAGGAGAGGAAACCTTCATAGGAACATAACGAGACGAAAACCAAACCAAATCCCCAACACGAAGTCGGGGACCCACAGAGCGCCGGCGGTTAGCGAAACGTTGAGCCTTCTCCTGGGACAATGTCAAAATGTCCACCACATGAGTCCAAATCTGCTGCAACCTATCCACCACAGTATCTACACCAGGACAGTCCGAAGGCTCAACCTGCCCTGAAGAGAAACGAGGATGGAAACCAGAATTGCAGAAAAACGGTGAAACCAAAGTAGCCGAGCTGGCCCGATTATTAAAGGCGAACTCAGCCAAAGGCAAAAAGGACACCCAATCATCCTGATCAGCAGAAACAAAGCATCTCAGATATGTTTCCAAAGTTTGATTAGTTTGTTCGGTTTGGCCATTTGTCTGAGGATGGAAAGCCGAGGAAAAAGACAAATCAATGCCCATCCTTGCACAAAAGGAACGCCAAAACCTCGAAACAAACTGGGAACCTCTGTCAGAAACGATGTTCTCCGGGATACCATGTAAACGAACCACATGCTGGAAAAATAATGGCACCAAATCAGAGGAGGAAGGCAATTTAGACAAAGGTACCAAATGGACCATTTTAGAAAAGCGATCACAAACCACCCAAATGACCGACATCTTTTGAGAGACGGGGAGATCCGAAATAAAATCCATAGAAATATGCGTCCAGGGCCTCTTCGGGACCGGCAAGGGCAAAAGCAACCCACTGGCACGAGAACAGCAGGGCTTAGCCCGAGCACAAGTCCCACAGGACTGCACAAAAGAATGCACATCCCGTGACAAAGACGGCCACCAAAAGGATCTAGCCACCAAATCTCTGGTACCAAAGATTCCAGGATGCCCAGCCAACACTGAACAATGAATCTCAGAGATAACTCTACTAGTCCATCTATCAGGGACAAACAGTTTCTCCGCTGGGCAACGGTCAGGTCTATCAGCCTGAAATTTTTGCAGCACCCGCCGCAAATCAGGGGAGATGGCAGACAAAATTACCCCCTCTTTGAGAATACCCGCCGGCTCAGGAACACCCGGAGAGTCAGGCACAAAACTCCTTGACAGGGCATCAGCCTTCACATTCTTAGAGCCCGGAAGGTACTAAACCACAAAATCAAAACGGGTGAAAAATAACGACCATCGAGCCTGTCTCGGATTCAACCGTTTGGCAGACTCAAGATAAGTCAAATTCTTGTGATCTGTCAAGACCACCACGCGATGCTTGGCTCCTTCAAGCCAATGACGCCACTCCTCGAATGCCCACTTCATGGCCAATAACTCACGATTACCAACATCATAATTACGCTCAGCAGGCGAAAACTTTCTAGAAAAGAAAGCACATCACCGAGCCATCAGAACTTCTTTGCCACAAAACAGCCCCTGCTCCAATCTCAGAAGCATCAACCTCAACCTGAAACGGGAGCGAAATATCTGGCTGGCACAACACAGGGGCAGAAGAAAAACGACGCTTCAACTCCTGAAAAGCCTCTACAGCTGCAGAAGACCAATTGACCACATCAGCACCCTTCTTGGTCAAATCAGTCAACAGTTTAGCAACAGTAGAAAAATTAGCGATGAAGCGCCGATAAAAATTAGCAAAGCCCAGGAACTTTTGCAGGCTCTTCACAGATGTTGGCTGAGTCCAATCGTAAATGGCCTGGACTTTAACAGGGTCCATTTCGATAGTAGAAGGGGAAAAAATGAACCCCAAAAATGAAACCTTCTGAACTCCAAAGAGACACTTTGACCTCTTCACAAACAAGGAATTCGCACGAAGGACCTGGAATACCATTCTGACCTGCTTCACATGAGACTCCCAACCATCCGAAAAGACCAAAATATCATCCAAATACACAATCAGGAATTTATCCAGGTACTCTCGGAAGATGTCATGCATAAAGGACTGAAATACTGATGGAGCATTGGAAAGCCCGAATGGCATAACCAGGTACTCAAAATGGCCCTCGGGCGTATTAAATGCTGTTTTCCATTCATCGCCCTGTTTAATACGCACAAGATTATACGCACCACGAAGATCTATCTTGGTGAACCAACTAGCCCCTTTAATATGAGCAAACAAATCAGACAGCAACGGCAAAGGATACTGAAATTTGACTGTAATTTTATTAAGAAGGCGGTAATCAATACAAGGTCTCAAAGAACCATCCTTCTTGGCCACAAAAAAGAACCCTGCTCCTAACGGTGATGACGACGGGCGAATATGACCCTTCTCCAAGGATTCCTTTATATAACTCCGCATAGCGGCATGTTCTGGCACAGATAAATTGAACAATCGGCCCTTAGGAAACTTACTACCAGGAATCAAATTAATTGCACAATCGCAATCCCTATGAGGAGGTAGGGCACTGGCTTTGGGCTCATCAAATACATCCCGATAATCCGACAAAAACTCTGGAACTTCAGGAGGAGTGGAAGACGAAATAGACAAAAATGGAACATCACCATGTACCCCCTGACAACCCCAGCTGGACACAGACATAGATTTCCAGTCCAATACTGGATTATGAACCTGTAGCCATGGCAACCCCAAAACGACCACATCATGCAGATTATGCAACACCAGAAAGCGGATATCCTCCTGATGTGCAGGAGCCATGCACATGGTCAATTGGGTCCAGTACTGAGGCATATTCTTGGACAAAGGCGTAGCATCAATTCCTCTCAATGGAATAGGATACTGAAAGGGCTCCAAGAAAAAACCACAGCGCCTAGCAAACTCCAAGTCCATCAAATTCAGGGCAGCGCCTGAATCCACAAATGCCATAACAGAATAGGATGACAAAGAGCAAATCAGAGTAACGGACAATAGAAATTTAGACTGTACCGTACCAATGGTGGCAGACATAGCGAACCGCTTAGTGCGCTTAGGACAATCGGAGATAGCATGAGTGGAATCACCACAGTAAAAACATAGCCCATTCCGACGTCTGTGTTCTTGCCGTTCAGCTCTGGTCAAAGTCCTATCACATTGCATAGGCTCAGGCCCATGCTCAGATAGTACCGCCAAATGGTGCACAGGTTTACGCTCACGCAAGCGTCAATCGATCTGAATGGCCAAGGACATAGACTCATTCAGACCAGCAGGCATGGGAAACCCCACCATGACATCCTTAAGGGCTGCAGAGAGACCCTTTCTGAAGATTGCTGCCAGGGCACATTCATTCCACTGAGTGAGCACAAAACATTTTCTAAACTTCTGACAATATATCTCCGCTTCATCCTGACCCTGACACAGAGCCAGCAAGATCTTCTCTGCCTGATCCACTGAATTAGGTTCGTCATAAAGTAATCCAAGCGCCAGGAAAAACGCATCAACATCACGCAATGCCGGATCTCCTGGCGCAAGGGAAAATGCCCAGTCTTGAGGGTCACCACGTAACAAAGAAATAATGATCTTTACTTGTTGAACAGGGTCACCTGAGGAGCGAGGTTTCAAGGCAAGAAACAATTTACAATTATTTTTGAAATTCAAGAACTTAGATCTATCACCAAAAAACAAATCAGGAATTGGAATCCTAGGCTCTAACATCGGATTCTGAACCACAAAATCTTGAATGTTTTGTACCCTTGCAGTGAGATTATCCATACAAGAGAACAGACCTTGAATGTCCATGTTTACACCTATGTCCTGAACCACCCAGAGGTAAAGGGGAAAAAAGAGACAAAACACACTGTATAGAAAAAAAAATGGTCTCAGAACTTCTCTTATCCCTCTATTGAGATGCATTAGTACTTTGGGCCACCTGTACACGGAATGACCTGATAGTTACCTGATAGTTACTGATAATTAACCCCTTACCGGCATCGGACGTACTATACCGTCCGATGCCGGCTCCCCTGCTTTGATGCAGGGCTCCGCGGTGTTTTGTTTTTGAACAGCTGACATGTGCCCGTAATATACAAAAAAGGTTGCACTCTATTGTGCAAAAGCATGTCTAATCTGAAATATATGAAATATGAATAGCAAAATGGCTTTTGAACATTAGGAAAATATTTAAGAGACGCTTTGCACAGAATTTGATATAATCAAATAGTGTGAGCCCATCAACCGTCGTCAAGGTGGTCTCATAAACTGATGGGTCCCTGACCCCCCTGTCCAAATGTGAACACTTACCGAAGGCCAATGTCTGTATGCCTGGGTGAATGTGGACACCTCTGTTCAGCAAAGCCTACATATGAGTTAGCTGGGACCAAGTGTGATGAGATGCAATTAAAAACCACATGGTGATGGGAGGAGTGCTGAGTCAGTCAGCTACCATAGAAATGACAAAAAAAGACTCGCACATCCAAATTAGTGTGAATAGGTGCATACCAGGAGCAGCTACCTCCATACATAAATATACAAAAAAGGTTGCACTCTATTGTGCAAAAGCATGTCTAATCTGAAATATATGAAATATGAATAGCAAAATGGCTTTTGAACATTAGGAAAATATTTAAGAGACGCTTTGCACAGAATTTGACAGAATTTGAAAAGCCATTTTGCTATTCATATTTCATATATTTCAGATTAGACATGCTTTTGCACAATAGAGTGCAACCTTTTTTGTATATTTATGTATGGAGGTAGCTGCTCCTGGTATGCACCTATTCACACTAGTTTGGATGTGCGAGTCTTTTTTTGTCATTTCTATGGTAGCTGACTGACTCAGCACTCCTCCCATCACCATGTGGTTTTTAATTGCATCTCATCACACTTGGTCCCGGCTAACTCATATGTAGGCTTTGCTGAACAGAGGTGTCCACATTCACCCAGGCATACAGACATTGGCCTTCGGTAAGTGTTCACATTTGGACAGGGGGGTCAGGGACCCATCAGTTTATGAGACCACCTTGACGACGGGTGATGGGCTCACACTATTTGATTATATCAAATTCTGTGCAAAGCGTCTCTTAAATATTTTCCTAATGTTCAAAAGCCATTTTGCTATTCATATTTCATATATTTCAGATTAGACATGCTTTTGCACAATAGAGTGCAACCTTTTTTGTATATTTATGTATGGAGGTAGCTGCTCCTGGTATGCACCTATTCACACTAATTTGGATGTGCGAGTCTTTTTTTGTCATGTGCCCGTAATAGGCGCGGGCAGAATCGCGATCTGCCCGCACCTATTAACTAGTTAAATGCCGCTGTCAAACGCAGACAGCGGCATTTAACTACCGCTTCCGGCCGGGCGGCCGGAAATGATGTCATCGCCGACCCCCGTCACATGATCGGGGGTCGGCGATGCTTGTGAATGGTAACCATAGAGGTCCTTGAGACCTCTATGGTTACTGATTGCCCGTCGCTGTGAGCGCCACCCTGTGGTCGGCGCTCACAGCACACGTGCAATTCTGCTACATAGCAGCGATCAGCAGATCGCTGCTATGTAGCAGAGCCGATCGTGCTATGCCTGCTTCTAGCCTCTCATGGAGGCTATTGAAGCATGGCAAAAGTTAAAAAAAAAAGTTTACAAAAATGTGAAAAAAATAAAAAAAACATAAAAGTTTAAATCACCCCCCTTTCGCCCCAATCAAAATAAATCAATAAAAAAATATCAAATCTACGCATATTTGGTATCGCCGCGCTCAGAATCGCCCGGTCTATCAATTAAAAAAAAGTATTAACCTGATCGCTAAACAGCGTAGCGGGAAAAAAATTCGAAACGCCAGAATTACGTTTTTTTGGTCGCCGCGACATTGCATTAAAATGCAATAACGGGCGAACAAAAGAACGTATCTGCACCGAAATGCTATCATTAAAAACGTCATCTCGGCACGCAAAAAATGAGCCCTCAACCGACCCCAGATGATGAAAAATGGAGACGCTACGAGTATCGGAAAATGGCGCAATTTTTTTTTTTTTTTTTTAGCAAAGTTTGGAATTTTTTTTCACCACTTAGATAAAAAATAACCTAGTCATGTTTGGTGTCTATGAACTCGTAATGACCTGGAGAATCATAATGGCAGGTCAGTTTTAGCATTTAGTGAACCTAGCAAAAAAGCCAAACAAAAAACCAATGTGGGATTGCACTTTTTTGCAATTTCACCGCACTTGGAATTTTTTTCCCGTTTTCTAGTACACGACATGCCAAAACCAATGATGTCGTTCAAAAGTACAACTCGTCCCGCAAAAAATAAGCCCTCACATGGCCAAATTGACAGAAAAATAAAAAAGTTATGGCTCTGGGAAGGAGGGGAGCGAAAAACGAACACGGAAAAATGAAAAATCCCCCGGACATGAAGGGGTTAAGGACGAGCTCTGGGACGTGGGAACTCTGCTAACCGCAATCCCTAATCCTATCAAAACACACTAGAAATAGCCGTGGATTGCGCCTAACGCTCCCTATGCAACTCGGCACAGCCTAAGGAACTAGCTAGCCCTGAAGATAGGAAAATAAAGCCTACCTTGCCTCAGAGAAATTCCCCAAAGGAAAAGGCAGCCCCCCACATATAATGACTGTGAGTAAGATGAAAATACAAACACAGAGATGAAATAAATTTAGCAAAGTGAGGCCCGACTAACTGAACAGACCGAGGATAGGAAAGGTTACTTTGCGGTCAGCACAAAAACCTACAAAAAGACCACGCAGAGGGCGCAAAAAAGACCCTCCGCACCGACTCACGGTGCGGAGGCGCTCCCTCTGCGTCCCAGAGCTTCCAGCAAGCAAGATAACAAAAAAATAGCAAGCTGGACAGAAAAATAGCAAACCAAAGAAATACAAGCTGGAACTTAGCTTCTGCAGGGAAGACAGGTCACAAGAACGATCCAGGAGTGAACTAGACCAATACTGGAACATTGACAGGTGGCCAGGAGCAAAGATCTAAGTGGAGTTAAATAGAGCAGCCCACTAACGAATTAACCTCGTCACCTGTGGAAGGAAACTCAGAAACACCCACCAGAGGAAGTCCATGGACAGAACCAGCCGAAGTACCATTCATGACCACAGGAGGGAGCCCGACAACAGAATTCACAACATCAGGGTGCCAGTCACCACCTGACAAGGTTCAGAGTACGTCTGGGAAGATCCAGAATTCCAGCTAAGCCGGTCAAGACCAGGACATGCGCCCTATGCCGGTCAAGACGTAAAGACAAGATGTTGTCTGTGAAGAGCCGAGCCCCAGTCCTCTCCGCTCCATGCCGAGGAGAAGTACAAGCATCGAAGATCCGCAAGAAAACAACAAAGGGAAAGGCCTGCAATTGCAGGGGGACAGCGTGAGTGAGCAGTTTTAACATATGGCTCAGGGACAGGCTGGGGTAAGGATAACAGCTTGGAAAGGGGCAGGTTGGTGTGTGGGAGGGTCAACGCACTAAAATAGACTTTGTCAGAAAGACTTACAGCCTAAGGCCGGGATCACACATGCGAGAAACACGTCCGTGTCTCGCATGTGAAATCCAAGCTCTGGCGCCGGCACTCCAGAGCGGAGCCGGCGCCAGAGCTTGGATTTCACATGCAAGACACGGACGTGTTTCTCACATGTGTGATCCCGGCCTAACGAGAAAATTCGGTGACCCCCCACTAGGGCCAGAGTTAAAGAGAGAACCTAAGTGGTAATTCCCTTGAATGGGCATACCACCTTCGGAAAGAGAATATTAGTATTATATAGTGAAGAACTTTCGATGCAATTTCACTCATATCGTTATTTGGTTTATTGTTGATTTGCCTTGTTATTACAAACTGTTCAGAATTACTGTAAATTACTATTGTATTTAAACAGAATTATATTGTTCGCTGAACGTTCCTTCCTTGCATTTTCTGTGCATTGCATTCAGTCACCTGCATTACTTATGGATAGTGGGCCTTAACTTGTTCATAGAATTCTGCAAAGACTTTGTAGGTGACAGAAGCATGAGAGGTACAGATATACAGGTGCTCCTCACAAAATTAGAATATCATCAAAAAGTTAATATTTCAGTTCTTCAATACAAAAAGTGAAACTCATATATTACAGTCGGTACGGAAAGTATTCAGACCCCTTTAAATGTTTCACTCTTTGTTTCATTGCAGCCATTTGGTAAATTTAAAAAAAGTTTTTTTTTCATATTTCACCCCATCTTGACTGAAAAAAACAGAAATGTAGAAAAACTGAAATATCACATGGTCATAAGTATTCAGACCCTTTGCTCAGACACATATTTAAGGCACATGCTGTCCATTTCCTTGTGATCCTCCTTGAGATGGTTCTACTCCTTTATTGGAGTCCAGCTGTGTTTAATTAAACTGATAGGACTTGATTTGGAAAGGCACCCACCTGTCTATACAAGATCTCACAGCTCATAGTGCATGTTGGACCAAATGAGAATCATGAGGTCAAAGGAAATGACCAAAGACCTCAGAGACAGAATTGTGGCAAGGCACAGATCTGGCCAAGGTTACAAAAGAATTTCTGCAGTACTCAAGGTTCCAAAGAGCACAGTGGCCTCCATAATCCCTAAATAGAAGAAGTTTGGGACCACTAGAAGTCTTCCTAGACCTGGCCATCCAGCCAAACAGCAATCGTGAGAGGAGAGCCTTGGTGATAGAGGTAAAGAAGAACCCCATGATCACTGTGGCTGAGCTACAGAGATGCACTAGGGAGATGGGAGAAAGTCCCACAAAGTCAACTATCACTGCTGCTATCCACTAGTCGGACCGTTATGGCAGAGTGGCCCAATGGAAGCCTCTACTCAGTGCAAGACATATGAGAGCCCGCATAGAGTTTGCTAAAAACACATGAAGGACTCCCAGACTATGAGAAATTAGATGCTCTGGTCTGATGAGACTAAGATAGACCTTTTTGGTGGTAATTCTAAGCAATATGTGAGGAGAAAACCAGGCACTGCTCATCACCTGCCCAATACAATCCCAACAGTGGAACATGGTGGTGGCAGCATCATGCTATGGGGGTGTTTTTCAGCTGCAGGGACAGGATGACTGGTTATCATTGAAGGAAACATAAATGCGGCCAAGTACAGAAATATCTTGGATGAAAACCTCTTCCAGAGTGCTCTGGACCTCAGACTTGGCCGAAGGTTCACCTTCCAACAAGACAATGGCCCTAAGCACACAACTAAAATAACAAGGGAGTGGCTTCAGAACAACTCTGTGACCATTCTTGACTGGCCCAGTCAGAGCCCTGACCTAAACCCAATTGAGTATCTCTGGAGAGACCTGAAAATGGCGGTCCACCAACGTTCACCATCCAGCCTGACGGAACTGGAGAAGATCTGCAAGGAAGAATGGCAGAGGATCCCCAAATCCAGGTGTGAAAAACTTGTTGCACATTCCCAAGAAGACTCATGGCTGTACTAGTTCAAATGGGTGGTTCTATTCAATACTGAGCAAAGGATCTGAATACTTATGACCATGTGATATTTCAGTTTTTCATTTTTAATAAATTTGCAAAAATTTCCACATTTATGTTTTTTTTTCCAGTCAAGATGGGGTGTAGAGTGTACATTAATGAGAAAAAATGAACTTTTTTGAATTTACCAAATGGCTGCAATGAAACAAAGAATGAAAAATGTAAAGGGGTCAGAATACTTTCCGTATCCACTGTATATAGAGCCATTACCAACAGCGTGATCTACTTCATGTGTTTATTTCTGTTAGTGATGATTATGACTTATAGCCTGTCACAGGGTTACTGCGACAGTGTGGAGCCAGAAGACGACAGCATCTGATTGCTCCTACTCTGGCGCTGAGAAGAAGCACTCCTCCTTCATTTTAAATGTGTTTATTCCTTCTGGCAGAACAGGGGTTAATCAGCCATCTTTGAAATCTGTGTGCTCACACCTAAGCTCGGTTAGCCAATCCTTTCACCTTTATAAACTTAGCACTGCTACAAATCCTTATCAGAGCTAGCACTTGCTGCATGGCTAAGATAGTAGAGGAGTTCATATGAGAAGTAAAGTTGGAGGAGTTATCAGTAACTGTTGCTTGGTTTGTATGTGTGGTAATTCCCTATCCTTCTCTATTTTGGTTTATTCCCCTACCTCTACACCCAGGTGCATTCCTCTGTTATATGTGAGTGAATATTTTGCATGCCTGGAGTTTCTGTTAAACCCTTGTTTGTGTTGACTTGCTTGTCAAGTTGGTGTACTATGATGCACAGTAGCGCCCCTCTTCCCTGGGTGGGGGAAGATAACAGATGGAGAGTTAACTCAGGAGATAAGGCAAAGGGTGGCAGCCCAAGCATCTTCACCTTCAGAAGTATCCCGAGGAGTCGGTCGAGTTAGGGCGCCCCTTAGTGTTAGCAACAGAGAAGGAGCCTCTGGCCCTGTGTTGTGACACAGCCAATGAAGACCCAAAAGTCATTATCTCAGTAAAGTAGAAAAATTAACTAAAACACCTGCTTCTTAAGCAGTTAAAAATGTCCATTAGTCTGTTTCAGTAGGCTCTACAATCATGAGGATGACTGCTGACTTGACAGATGTCCAGAAAGCAGTCACTGACATACTCCACAAGGAGGGTAAGCCACAAAAGGTCATTGCTAAAGAAGTGGCTGTTCACAGAGTGCTATATCCAAGCACATTAATGTAAAGTTGAGTGGAAGGGAAAAGTGTGGTAGAAAAAGGTGCACAAGCAACCGGGATAACTGCAGCCTTGAACGGATTGTAAAGAAAAGGCCATTCAAAAATTTGGAGGAGATTCACAAGGAGTGGACTGCTGCTGGAGTCATTGCTTCAAGAGCCACCACATACAGACGTATCCAGGACATGGGCTACAAGTGTCGCATTCCTTGTGTCAAGCCACTCATGACCAATAGACAATGCCAGAAGCGTCTTACCTGGGCCAAGGAGAAAAATAACTGTTGCTCAGAGGTCCAAGATGTTGCTTTCAGATAAAAGTACATTTTGCATTTCATTTGAAAATCAAGGTCCCAGAGTCTGGAGGAAGAGAGGAGAGGCACACAATCCAAGATGCTTGAGGTCTTGTGTGAAGTTTCCACAATCAGTGATGGTTTGGGAGCTATGCCATCTGCTGGTGTAGGTACCCTTTGTTTTATCAATACCATGGCGCAGCCGTCTACAAGGAAATTTTAGATCACTTTATGCTTCCCTCTGCCGACAAGCCTTTTGGAGATGGAAATTTCATTCTCCAGCAGGACTTGGCACCTGTCCATACTGCCAAAAGTATCAATGCCTGGTTTAAAAACAACAGTATCACTGTGCTTTATTAGCCAGCAAACTCGTCTGACATTAACCCCATAGAGAATCTATGGGGTATTGTCAAGAGGAAGATGAGAGACACCAGACCCAAGAATGCAGATGAGCTGAAGGTTGCTATCAAAGCAACCTGGGCTTCCATAACACCTCAGCAGTGCCATAGGCTGATCGCCTCCATGCCACGTCGCATTGATGCAGTAATTGATGCAAAAGGAGCCCCGACCAAGTATAGAGTGCATGTACTGAACATACATTTTAGTAGGCCAACAATTCGTATTTTAAAATCATTTTTCAAGCTGGTGTTATAAAGTATTCTAATTTACTGAGATAATGAGTTTGGGGTTTTCATTGGCTGTAAGCCATAATTATCAACATTAACAGAAATAAACACTTGAAATAGATCACTCTGTTTGTATTGACTCTATATAATATATGTTTCAATATTTGCATTTAAGAACTGAAATAAATTAACTTTTTGATGATATTCTAATTTTGTGAGAAGCACCTGTAATTTTCACATTAATTTTACAAGCTGTTAGAACGCTTAATCTATAACAAGATCAATTTAAAGATTTTTGACTCAATACCTATAGAGCAAGCCGGCTTTAGACCTGCTCGAAACTGGAGTGACCAAGTTTTAGCCTTGACAACTTTAATTGAAGTTGAATTTCAAAAGAACAACAATTTTTCAGTGGCGTTCATCAATCTTTCTGCCGCATATGACACTGTGTGGAGGGAAGGACTTCTATATAAGTTTCTGAAGGTGATTCCATGTAAGAAAATTATGTACCTCTTGAATAATATGATTGCAAATCAAACCTTTCAACTTATCATTGGTGATTCAACCAGTTGTAAGAAAACCTTAAACAATGGTTTGGCTCAGGGATCAGTGCTGGCACCTCTCCTGTTTGCTTTGTACCTAGCTCACATTCCTGACACAATATCATGGAAATTTGAATATGCCGATGACTGGGCACTTGCTACAGTGAGCAGAGCAATGGAGGAAGCAGAGAAGGTTCTAACAGAAGATCTTAGTGTAATGGGAAAGTATTTTCGACAATGGAGGCTAAAGCCCAATCCATCAAAAACGGAAGTATGTTGCTTTCATTTACACAACGCAAATGGTAAGACTGAACTCAAAGTACGCTTTGAAGGTCAACTTGTCAAACACAACTTCAATCCCAAGTATTTAGGCATAATTCTTGATAGAAGCCTAACTTTCAAATCTCACTTGGAAAAGGCAGCACAGAAACTGAAAGCACGCAATAATATTATTCAGAAACTCTGCAGATCCTCCTGGGGTTCCTCCACACCTGTCTTGTGAACATCTACCCTTGCCTTGGTGTACTCTGCCGCAGAATATTGTACTCCAGTATGGCTGAATAGTTGTCATGTGAATGCAATCGACAATCAGTTGAACAACTCTATGCGCATAATTTCTGGTGCTATCAGACCTACGCCCGTCCACTGGTTACCTGTCTTGAGCCATATCGCACCTGCAAATCTGAGAAGACAAAAGCACCTACTTAAAGAATACACCAAAGTAGTGAATAATGAAAATCTCCCAATACATCAAAATATCCAAGATGTTCAAATACAGCGACTGAAATCAAGACATCCACCCATCTGAACCGCAATTACCCTGTATGAACATGATTTCAATTTAGAAGAGAAATGGCATGAACTTTGGGTCAGTGCAGTAGGCGGTGAGCCTCAAACGTTTCCTCACTTTCAAAATCCCCCACCAGGCTTCAATCTGCCAAGGAAAACCTGGGTCACTTTGATTCGTATCAAAACAAACTTTGGTGTCTGTGCAGATCTTATGCAAAAGTGGGGAAAATCTGACTCTCCTGCCTGTGATGTGACTGTGTAGCTGACCGTCAAACAATTCAGCACATTGTCGAGGAATGTCCCCTCAGATCTTATACTGATGACAAGAATGATCTATATACTGGAAATGACAATGTTATTGCATACATAGAAAATCTTGATATCCGACTCTGATTTCTGTTCCTTTGTTCTTTTCTATCACTGTTTATAATTTATTTATTCTTATATGATGTTTAAATATATGTTCATACGATTAAATAAATAAATCAATTTTCACATGCAGCAAACGAAATGTAGATTTTTCCTTCCAAATTTCAAAATAAAGGAAAGAGTTTGCCACCCTCATCTTCAGATCAATCTTTTGCATGTACCTGTACTTATATTTTTTTAGATGAGCAAATATAGGCCATCAAATAGTATATATTGGCTAGCATTTAGCCAATCAGCGGTACTTTACTGGTTTATTTAGACAAGCCAATGAATAGAATGATGTATAGAATGATTGCTAATATTTTAATTGAGGTATGATTTTTATAGGGACTAAGTCCCCTACATACCTGTATAAGTGCTTTTATTGTCATTTTGGGGATGACAAACAGCCATTAACCCCTTCATGACCCAGCCTATTTTGACCTTAAAGACCTTGCCGTTTTTTGCAATTCTGACCAGTGTCCCTTTATGAGGTAATAACTCAGGAACGCTTCAATGGATCCTAGCGGTTCTGAGATTGTTTTTTCGTGACATATTGGGCTTCATGTTAGTGGTAAATTTAGGTCAATAAATTCGGTGTTTATTTGTGATAAAAACGGAAATTTGGCGAAAATTTGGAAAATTTCGCAATTTTCACATTTTGAATTTTTATTCTGTTAAACCAGAGAGTTATGTGACACAAAATAGTTAATAAATAACATTTCCCACACGTCTACTTTACATCAGCACAATTTTGGAAACAAAATTTTTTTTTGCTAGGAAGTTATAAGGGTTAAAATTTGACCAGCGATTTCTCATTTTTACAACGAAATTTACAAAACCATTTTTTTTTTTAGGGACCACCTCACATTTGAAGTCAGTTTGAGGGGTCTATATGGCTGAAAATACCCAAAAGTGACAACATTCTAAAAACTGTACCCCTCAAGGTGCACAAAACCACATTCAAGAAGTTTATTAACCCTTCAGGTGCTTCACAGCAGCAGAAGCAACATGGAAGGAAAAAATGAACATTTAACTTTTTAGTCACAAAAATGATTTTTCAGCAACAATTTTTTTATTTTCCCAATGGTAAAAGGAGAAACTGAACAACGAAAGTTGTTGTACAATTTGTCCTGAGTACGCTGATACCTCATATGTGGGGGTAAACCACTGTTTGGGCGCACGGCAGGGCTTGGAAAGGAAGGAGCGCCATTTGACTTTTTGAATGAAAAATTGGCTGCACTCTTTAGCGGACACCATGTCACGTTTGGAGAGCCCCCGTGTGCCTAAAAATTGGAGCTCCCCCACAAGTGACCCCATTTTGGAAACTAGACGCCCCAAGGAACTTATCTAGATGCATAGTGAGCCCTTTAAACCCCCAGGTGCTTCACAAATTGATCCGTAAAAATGAAAAAGTACTTTTTTTTCACAAAAAAATTCTTTTAGCCTCAATTTTTTCATTTTCACATGGACAACAGGATAAAATGGATCATAAAATTTGTTGGGCAATTTCTCCTGAGTACAACGATACCTCACATGTGGGGGTAAACCACTGTTTGGGCACATGGTAAGGCTCGGAAGGGAAGGAGCGCCATTTGACTTTTTGAATGAAAAATTATCTCCATCGTTAGCGGACACCATGTCGCGTTTGGAGAGACCCTGTGTGCCTAAACATTGGAGCTCCCCCACAAGTGACCCCATTTTGGAAACTGAACCCCCCAAGGAACTTATCTAGATGCCTAGTGAGCACTTTAAACCCTCAGGTGCTTTACAAATTGATCCGTAAAAATGAAAAAGTACTTTTTTTTCACAAAAAATTTCTTTTCGCCTCAATTTTTTATTTTCACATGGGCAATAGGATAAAATGGATCCTAAAATTTGTTGAGCAATTCTCCCGAGTACGCCGATACCTAAAATGTGGGGGTAAACCACTGTTTGGGGACACGGCAGGGCTCGGAAGGGAAGGCGCGCCTTTTGACTTTTTGAATGGAAAATTAGCTCCAATTGTTAGCGGACACCATGTCGCGTTTGGAGAGCCCCTGTGTGCCTATACATTGGAGCTCCCCCACAAGTGACCCCATTTTGGAAACTAGACCCCCCAAGGAACTTATCTAGATGCATACTGAGCACTTTAAACCCCCAGGTGCTTCACAGAAGTTTATAATGCAGAGCCATGAAAATAAAAAATAATTTTTCTTTTCTCAAAAATGATTTTTTAGCCTGGAATTTCCTATTTTGCCAATGGTAATAGGAGAAATTGGACCACCACAAATGTTGTTGTCCAGTTTGTCCTGAGTACGCAGATACCCTATATGTGGGGGTAAACCACTGTTTGGGCGCACGGCAGGGCTCAGAAGGGAAGGCACGCCATTTGGCTTTTTAAATGGAAAATTAGCTCCAATCATTAGCGTACACCATGTTGCGTTTGGAGAGCCCCAGTGTGCCTAAACATTGGAGATCCCCCACAAATGACCCCATTTTGGAAACTAGACCCCAAAGGAACTAATCTAGATGTGTGGTGAGCACTTTGAACCCTCAAGTGCTTCACAGAAGTTCATAACACAGAGCAGTGAAAATAATAAATACGTTTTCTTTCCTCAAAAATAATTTTTTAGCCCAGAATTTTTTAATTTTCCCAAGGGTGACAGGAGAAATTTGACCCCAATATTTGTTGTCCAGTTTCTCCTGAGTACGGTGATACCCCATATGTGGGGGTAAACTACTATTTGGGCACTTGCCGGGACTCGGAAGTGAAGTAGTGACGTTTTGAAATACAGACTTTGATGGAATGCTCTACGGGCGTCACGTTGCGTTTGCAGAGCCCCTGATGTGACTAAACAGTAGAAACCCCCCACAAGTGACCCCATTTCGGAAACTAGACCCCGAAATGAAATTATCTAGATATGTGGAGAGCACTTTCAACCCCCAAGTGCTTCACAGAAGTTTATAACGCAGAGCCGTGAAAATAATAAATACGTTTTCTTTACTCAAAAATAATTTTTTAGCCCAGAATTTTTTATTTTCCCAAGGGTTACAGGAGAAATTGGACCACAAACGTTGTTGTCCAGTTTCTCCTGAGTAAGCTGATACCCCATGTGTGGGGGTAAACCACTGTTTGGGCACACGTCGGGGCTCAGAAGGGAAGTAGTGACTTTTGAAATACAGACTTTGATGGAATGGTCGGCGGGTGTCACGTTGCGTTTGCAGAGCCCCTGGTGTGCCTAAACAGTAGAAACCCCCCACAAGTGACCCCATTTTGGAAACTAGACCCCCAAAGGAACTTATCTAGATATGTGGTGAGCACTTTCAACCCCCAAGTGCTTTACAGAAGTTTATAACGCAGAGCCATGAAAATAATAAATACGTTTTCTTTCCTCAAAAATAATTTTTAGCCCAGAATTTTTTATTTTCCCAAGGGTTACAGGAGAAATTGGACCCCAAAAGTTGTTGTCCAGTTTCTCCTGAGTACGCTGATACCCCATGTGTGGGGGTAAACCACTGTTTGGGCACACGTCGGGGCTCAGAAGGGAAGTAGTGACTTTTGAAATACAGACTTTGATGGAATGGTCGGCGGGTGTCACGTTGCGTTTGCAGAGCCCCTGGTGTGCCTAAACAGTAGAAACCCCCCACAAGTGACCCCATTTTGGAAACTAGACCCCGAAAGGAACTTATCTAGATATGTGGTGAGCACTTTCAACCCCCAAGTGCTTTACAGAAGTTTATAACGCAGAGCCATGAAAATAATAAATACGTTTTCTTTCCTCAAAAATAATTTTTTAGCCCAGAATTTTTTATTTTCCCAAGGGTTACAGGAGAAATTGGACCCCAAAAGTTGTTGTCCAGTTTCTCCTGAGTATGCTGATACCCCATGTGTGGGGGTAAACCACTGTTTGGGCACACGTCGGGGCTCAGAAGGGAAGTAGTGACTTTTGAAATGCTGACTTTAATGGAATGGTCTGCGGACGTCACGTTGCGTTTGCAGAGCCCCTGGTGTGCCTAAACAGTAGAAACCCCCCACAAGTGACCCCATTTTGGAAACTAGACCCCCCCAAGGAACTTATCTAGATATGTGGTGAGCACTTTGAACCCCCAAGTGCTTCACAGATGTTTACAATGCAGAGCCGTGAAAATAAAAAATAATTTTTCTTTCCTCAAAAATGATGTTTTAGCAAGCAATTTTTTATTTTCTGAAGGGTAGCAGGAGAAATTGGACCCCAGTAATTGTTGTGCAGTTGGTCCTGAATACGCTGGTACCCCATATGTTGGGGTAAACCACTGTTGGGGCTCGGAAGTGAGGGAGCACCATTTGACTTTTTGAATACAAGATTGGCTGGAATCAATGGTGGCGCCATGTTGCGTTTGGAGACCCCCTGATGTGCCTAAACAGTGGAAACCCCTCAATTCTAACTCCAACACACCCCTAACCCTTATCCCAACTGTAGCCGTAACCCTAATCACAACCCTAACCCCAACACACCCATAACCACAACCCTAACCCCAACACACCCCTAACCCTAACCACAACCCTAATTCCAACCCAACCCTAACCCTAAGGCTATGTGCCCACGTTGTGCATTCGTGTGAGATTTTTCCGCACCATTTTTGAAAAATCTGCGGGTAAAAGGCACTGCGTTTTACCTGCGGATTTACCGCGGATTGCCAGTGTTTTTTGTGCGGATTTCACCTGTGGATTCCTATTGAGGAACAGGTGTAAAACGCTGTGGAATCCGCACAAAGAATTGACATGCTGCGGAAAATACAACGCAGCGTTTCCGCGTGGTATTTTCCGCACCATGGGCACAGCGGATTTGGTTTTCCATATGTTTACATGGTACTGTAAACCTGATGGAACACTGCTGCGGATCCGCAGCCAAATCCGCACCGTGTGCACATAGCCTAATTCTAAATGTATGTGCACACGCTGCGGAAAACGCTGCGGATCCGCAGCAGTTTCCCATGAGTTTACAGTTCAATGTAAACCTATGGGAAACAAAAATCGCTGTGCACATGCTGCAGAAAAACTGCACGGAAACGCAGCGGTTTACATTCCGCAGCATGTCACTTCTTTCTGTGGATTCCGCAGCGGATTTACAACTGCTCCAATAGAAAATCGCATTTGTAAAACCGCAGTGAAATGCACAGAAAAACCGCGGTAAATCCGCGATAAATCGACAGCGGTTTAGCACTGCGGATTTATCAACTCCTCTGTGGAAAAATCCGCAGAGTTACAGAATACGTGTGCACATTCCGAACCCTAACCCTACCCCTAACCCTACCCCTAACCCTACCCCTAACCCTACCCCTAACCCTACCCCTACCCCTAACCCTACCCCTAACCCTAACCCTAACCCTAACCCTACCCCTAACCTTAACCCTAACCCTAACCCTAGTTCTTACCCCAACCTTAGTGGAAAAAAAAAAATTCTTTATTTTTTTTATTGTCCCTACCTATGGGGGTGAGAAAGGGGGGGGGGTCATTTTACTATTTTTTTTATTTTGATCACTGAGATAGGTTATATCTCAGTGATCAAAATTCACTCTGGAACGAATCTGCCGGCCGGCAGATTCGGCGGGCGCACTGCGCATGCGCCCGCCATTTTGGAAGATGGCGGCGCCCAGCAAAGAAGACGGACGGACCCCGGGAGGCCGGGTAAGTATAGGGGGGGAGATCAGGGCACAGGGAGGGGGGGCGTCGGAGCACGGGGGGGTGGATCGGAGCATGGGGGGGTGGATCGGAACACGGGGGGGTGGATTGGAGCACGGGGGGGTGGATCGGAACACGGGGTGGGGGATTGGAGCACGGGGTGGGGGATCGCTGTGCGGGGGGGTGGATTGGAGCACGGGGGGGATCGCTGTGCGGGGGGGGATCGGAGTGCGGGGGGGTTTGATTGGAGCACGGGGGGTGTGATTGGAGCACGGGGGGAGCGGACAGGAGGACGGGGGAGCGGAGCACAGGACGGAGGGGAGCGGACCACAGATCGGGGGGCTGGGGGGGCGATCGGTGGGGTGGGGTGGGGGCACATAAGTGTTTCCAGCCATGGCCGATGATATTGCAGCATCGGCCATGGCTGGATTGTAATATTTCACCAGTTTTTTAGGTGAAATATTACAAATCGCTCTGATTGGCAGTTTCACTTTCAACAGCCAATCAGAGCGATCGTAGCCACGGGGGGGTGAAGCCACCCCCCCTGGGCTAAACTACCACTCCCCCTGTCCCTGCAGATCGGGTGAAATGGGAGTTAACCCTTTCACCCGATCTGCAGGGACGCGATCTTTCCATGACGCCACATAGGCGTCATGGGTCGGATTGGCACCGACTTTCATGACGCCTACGTGGCGTCATGGGTCGGGAAGGGGTTAAACCACTCAGTATGTGCCCACTCACAGTGGAGTAACTGGAGATTCATCAGCCCTAGTGCAAGATTTGGACTGTGCCACCTCCCATCCTTATTTTTAATGTGTATATATATATATATATATATATAATATTTAGAGGTTTTCTACTCGCTCAGCAGCGGATGAGGTAGGGACAGGAAGCGGCTTCAATAAAATGTCAAGGCAGGTTTAGTAGAACTGAATAAACTGCTCAGGAAACCAAACAAAAGATCAGCCTTTTCCAGCACAAAGTGAAAACACAAAGTAAAAAGTTCGCCCGCTCAGGTTAGTGTCCTGTTCTTAAAGGGACTCTGTCACCTGAATTTAGAGGGAACAATTTTCAGCCATAGGGGCTTTAGTACATGCCTGCACAAGGCAATCTTGCGTTGCGCAGGCGTGTACTACGGAGGACAGAGAATGAACTTCAATCCAATATTGCAGTCAGCATGCAGCCAGCGGGTAAGGAAAGGGTGAATCAAACACCTGAAAACCCCGCCCCTATGGCTGAAAATTGTTCCCTCCAAATTCAGGTGACAGAGTCCCTTTAAGGCCTTAGCACAGACTAAAACACAGGAGATACACACATCTCCAGACACAAAATTAGATGCTTGGTCTCCATTTTATCTGCTAAACCACATCTGCGGGGTGGGAATATGTGAGCAATCATTCCCATCTATATATTTTGACTCCTCATAAAACCCGGCCCTGAAATGCCCTATTAACGCTCTCAGCACTAGACATGCTGGAGCATGCTTTTCCTGGGCTTACACCATCGAAGCTACCAAGCTCAATGATACATATCTCCCCTCAAGGACCTGTCCGGCGGCCATGTTACAATACATACAGTGGGTACGGAAAGTATTCACTCTTTGTTTTGTTGCAGCCATTTGGTAAATTCAAAAAAGTTAATTTTTTTCTTATTAATGTACACTCTGCACCCCATCTTGACTGAAAAAAAACAGAAATGTAGATATTTTTGCATATTTATGAAAAAAGAAAAAGTTGAAATATCACATGGTCATAAGTATTCAGACCCTTTGCTCAGACACTCATATTTAAGGCACATGCTATCTATTTCCTTGTGATCCTCCTTGAGATGGTTCTACTCCTTCATTGGGGTCCAGCTGTGTTTAATTAAACTGATAGGACTTGATTTGGAAAGGCACACACCTGTCTATACAAGACCTCACAGCTCATAGTGCATGTTGGACCAAATGAGAATCATGAGGTCAAAGGAAATGACCAAAGAGCTCAGAGACAGAATTGTGGCAAGGCACAGATCTGGCCAAGGTTACACAAGAATTTCTGCAGTACTCAAGTTTTCCTAAGAGCACAGTGGTCTCCATAATCCTTAAATGGAAGAAGTTTGGGACCACCACAAGTCTTCCTAGACCTGGCCGTCCAGCCAAACTGAGCAATTGTGAGAGAAGAGCCTTGGTGAGAGAGGTAAAGAAGAACCCCAAGATCACTGAGACTGAGCTCCAGAGATGCAGCAGGGAGATGGGAGAAAGTTCCACAAAGTTAACTATCACTGCTGCCCTTCCCCCAGTCAGGCCTTTATGCCAGAGTGGCCAGACGGAAGCCTCTCCTCAGTGCAAAATATATGAAATCCCTCATAGAGTTTGCTAAAAAACCACATGAAGGACTCCCAGACTATGAGAAATAAGACTCTCTGGTCTGATGAGACAAAGATAGACCTTTTTGGTGATAATTCTAAACGGTATGTGTGGAGAAAACCAGGAACTGCTCATCACCTGCCCAATACAATCCCAACAGTGAAACATGGTGGTGGCAGCATCATGCTTTGAGGGTGTTTTTCAGCTGCAGGGACAGGACGACTGGTTGTCATTGAAGGAAACATGAATGCGGCCAAGTACAGAGATATCCTGGATGAAAACCTCTTCCAGAGCGCTCTGAACCTCAGACTTGACCGAAGGTTCACCTTCCAACAAAACAATGACCCTAAGCACACAGCTAAAATAACAAAGGAGTGGCTTCAGAACAACTCTGTGACCATTCTTGACTGGCCCAGTCAAAGCACTGACCTAAACCCCATTGAGCATCTCTGGAAAGACCCGAAAATGGCTGTCCACCAATGTTCACCATCCAACATGACGGAACTGGAGAGGATCTGCAAGGAAGAATCCCCAAATCAAGGTGTGAAAAACTTGCTGCATCATTCCCAAGAATTTTCATGGCTGTACTAGCTCAAAAGGGTTCTTCTATTTAATACTGAGCTAAGGGTCTGAATACTTATGACCATGTGATATTGCACCTTTTCTTTTTTAATAAATTAGCAAAAATTACTACATTTCTGTTATTTTTCAGTCAAGATGGGGTGCAGAGTGTACATTAACGAGAAAAAAATGAACTTTTTTGAATTTACTTATTGGCAGCAATGAAATAAAGAGTGAAAAATTTAAAGGGGTCTAAATACTTTCCGTACCCACTGAATGTCCCTCATCTTGGTATATATATCCCTCATCCTAATATATGTCCTTAATCTGGGCCCCATCCTGATATATCCCCCAGCCTGGTGTAGGTCCCTAATTCTGCCGCTGTTCTTTAATATTTAGAAAAAAAATAAACCATTATACTCACCATGTGCGTACATTGAAGTCAATGGGCCCCATAGCAGAAGTATATTGCACTCCCCATAGTCCTCCCTATAGTATAAAGCATCCCCATAACCTTCCAAACAGTATAATGCATCCCATAGTCTTCCATACAGTATAATGAACCCCTCAGAGTCCTTCATATAGTTTAATGCACCACCATAGTCCTCCATATAATACAATGCAGCCTTCACAGTCCTCCATATAGTATAATGCGCCCAACATATAGTGTAATGCGTCTCCAATGGTCATCAATATGATATAATGCGCCCTGACAGTCCTCTATGTAGTAGAATGCACCCCATAGTCCTCCATATAATATAATGCATGCTCCATAGTTCTCCAAAGATAATACTCAGCCCATAGTCCTCCATATAATATAATGCACAGCCCATACTCTTCCATATACAGTGGGGCAAAAAAGTATTTAGTCAGTCAGCAATAGTGCAAGTTCCACCACTTAAAAAGATGAGAGGCGTCTGTAATTTACATCATAGGTAGACCTCAACTATGGGAGACAAACTGAGAAAAAAAAAATCCAGAAAATCACATTGTCTGTTTTTTTAACAATTTATTTGCATATTATGGTGGAAAATAAGTATTTGGTCAGAAACAAAATTTCATCTCAATACTTTGTAATATATCCTTTGTTGGCAATGACAGAGGTCAAACGTTTTCTGTAAGTCTTCACAAGGTTGCCACACACTGTTGTTGGTATGTTGGCCCATTCCTCCATGCAGATCTCCTCTAGAGCAGTGATGTTTTTGGCTTTTCGCTTGGCAACACGGACTTTCAACTCCCTCCAAAGGTTTTCTATAGGGTTGAGATCTGGAGACTGGCTAGGCCACTCCAGGACCTTGAAATGCTTCTTACGAAGCCACTCCTTCATTGCCCTGGCGGTGTGCTTTGGATCATTGTCCTGTTGAAAGACCCAGCCACGTTTCATCTTCAATGCCCTTGCTGATGGAAGGAGGTTTGCACTCAAAATCTCACGATACATGGCCCCATTCATTCTTTCATGTACCCGGATCAGTCGTCCTGGCCCCTTTGCAGAGAAACAGCCCCAAAGCATGATGTTTCCACCACCATGCTTTACAGTAGGTACGGTGTTTGATGGATGCAACTCAGTATTCTTTTTCCTCCAAACACGACAAGTTGTGTTTCTACCAAACAGTTCCAGTTTGGTTTCATCAGACCATAGGACATTCTCCCAAAACTCCTCTGGATCATCCAAATGCTCTCTAGCAAACTTCAGACGGGCCCGGACATGTACTGGCTTAAGCAGTGGGACACGTCTGGCACTGCAGGATCTGAGTCCATGGTGGCGTAGTGTGTTACTTATGGTAGGCCTTGTTACATTGGTCCCAGCTCTCTGCAGTTCATTCACTAGGTCCCCCCATGTGGTTCTGGGATTTTTGCTCACCGTTCTTGTGATCATTCTGACCCCACGGGGTGGGATTTTGCGTGGAGCCCCAGATCGAGGGAGATTATCAGTGGTCTTGTATGTCTTCCATTTTCTAATTATTGCTCCCACTGTTGATTTCTTCACTCCAAGCTGGTTGGCTATTGCAGATTCAGTCTTCCCAGCCTGGTGCAGGGCTACAATTTTGTTTCTGGTGTCCTTTGACAGCTCTTTGGTCTTCACCATAGTGGAGTTTGGAGTCAGACTGTTTGAGGGTGTGCACAGGTGTCTTTTTATACTGATAACAAGTTTAAACAGGTGCCATTACTACAGGTAATGAGTGGAGGAAAGAGGAGACTCTTAACCCCTTCCCGACCTTTGACGCATACGCTGCGTCATGAAAGTCGGTGCCATTCCGACCCATAACGCAGCATATGCGTCATGGAAAGATCGCGTCCCTGCAGATCGGGTGAAAGGGTTAACTCCCATTTCGCCCGATCTGCAGGGACAGGGGGAGTGGTAGTTTAGCCCAGGGGGGGTGGCTTCACCCCCCTGTGGCTACGATCGCTCTGATTGGCTGTTGAAAGTGAAACTGCCAATCAGAGCGATTTGTAATATTTCACCTAAAAAAATGGTGAAATATTACAATCCAGCCATGGCCGATGCTGCAATATCATCGGCCATGGCTGGAAACACTAATGTGCACCCACCCCACCCGACCGATCGCCCCCAGCCCCCCGATCTGTGGTCCGCTCCCCTCCGTCCTGTGCTCCGCTCCCCCGTCCTCCTGTCCGCTCCCCCCGTGCTCCAATCACACCCCCTCGTGCTCCAATGAAACCCCCCCGCACTCCGATCCCCCCCGCACAGCGATCCCCCCCCCGCACAGCGATCCCCCCCCTGCACAGCGATCCCCCACTCCGTGCTCCAATCCACCCCCCCGTGTTCCGATCCACCCCCCCATGCTCCGATCCACCCCCCCCCGTGCTCCGACGCCCCCCCGTGCCCTGATCTCCCCCCCCCTTATACTTACCTGGCCTCCCGGGGTCCGTCCATCTTCTTTCCTGGGCGCCGCCATCTTCCAAAATGGCGGGCGCATGTGCAGTGCGCCCGCCGAATCTGCCGGCCGGCAGATTCGTTCCAGAGTGAATTTTGATCACTGAGATATAACCTATCTCAGTGATCAAAATAAAAAAAAAAGTAAATGACCCCCCTCCCCTTTGTCACCCCCATAGGTAGGGACAAATAAAAAAAATAAATATTTTTTTTTTTCCACTAAGGTTGGGGTAAGAACTAGGGTTAGGGTTAGGGGTAGGGTTAGGGGTAGGGTTAGGAATAGGGTTAGGGGTAGGGGTAGGGTTAGGGGTAGGGGTAGGGTTAGGGTTAGGGGTAGGGTTAGGAATAGGGTTAGGGGTAGGGTTAGGGTTAGGGGTAGGGTTAGGGTTAGGGGTAGGGTTAGGGGTAGGGTTAGGGTTCGGGATGTGCACACGTATTCTGGTCCTATGCGGATTTTTCCGCAGAGGATTTGATAAATCCGCATTGCTAAACCGCTGTGGATAAACCGCGGTTTTTCTGTGCATTTCACTGCGGTTTTACAACTGCGATTTTCTATTGGAGCAGTTGTAAAACCGCTGCGGAATCCGCAGAAAGAAGTGACATGCTGCGAAATGTAAACCGCTGCGTTTCCGTGCAGTTTTTCCTCAGCATGTGTACAGCGATTTTTGTTTCCCATAGGTTTACATTGAACTGTAAGCTCATGGGAAACTGCTGCGGATCCGCAGCGTTTTCCGCAGCGTGTGCACATACCTTTAGAATTAGGCTATGTGCACACGGTGCGGATTTGGCTGCGGATCCGCAGCGGATTGGCCGCTGCGGATTCGCAGCAGTGTTCCATCAGGTTTACAGTACCATGTAAACATATGGAAAGCCAAATCCGCTGTGCCCATGGTGCGGAAAATACCGCGCGGGAACGCTGCGTTGTATTTTCCGCAGCATGTCAATTCTTTGTGCGGATTCCGCAGCGTTTTACACCTTTTCCTCAATAGGAATCCGCAGGTGAAATCCGCACAAAAAACACTGGCAATCCGCGGTAAATCCGCAGGTAAAACGCAGTGCCTTTTACCCGCGGATTTTTCAAAAATGGTGCTGAAAAATCTCATACGAATCCGCAACGTTGGCACATAGCCTTAGGGTTAGGGTTGGGTTGGAATTAGGGTTGTGGTTAGGGTTAGGGGTGTGTTGGGGTTACGGGTGTGTTGGGGTTAGGGTTGTGATTAGGGTTACGGCTACAGTTGGGATAAGGTTTAGGGGTGTGTTGGAGTTAGAATTGAGGGGTTTCCACTGTTTAGGCACATCAGGGGGTCTCCAAATGCAACATGGCGCCACCATTGATTCCAGCCAATCTTGTATTCAAAAAGTCAAATGGTGCTCCCTCACTTCCGAGCCCCGACGTGTGCCCAAACAGTGGTTTACCCCCACATATGGGGTACGAGCATACTCAGGACAAACTGCGCAACAACTACTGGGGTCCAATTTCTCCTGTTACCCTTGAGAAAATAAAAAATTGCTTGCTAAAACATCATTTTTGAGGAAAGAAAAATGATTTTTTATTTTCACGGCTCTGCGTTGTAAACGTCTGTGAAGCACTTTGGGGTTCAAAGTGCTCACCACATATCTAGATAAGTTCCTTGGGGGGTCTAATTTCCAAAATGGGGTCACTTGTGTGGGGTTTCTACTGTTTAGGCACACCAGGGGCTCTGCAAACGCAACGTGACGCCCGCAGACCATTCCATCAAAGTCTGCATTTCAAAAGTCACTACTTCCCTTCTGAGCCCCGACGTGTGCCCAAACAGTGGTTTACCCCCACACATGGGGTATCAGCTTACTCAGGAGAAACTGGACAACAACTTTTGTGGTCCAATTTCTCCTGTAAGCCTTGGGAAAATAAAAAATTCTGGGCTAAAAAATTATTTTTGAGGAAAGAAAACGTATTTATTATTTTCACTGCTCTGTGTTATGAACTTCTGTGAAGCACTTGGGGGTTCAAAGTGCTCACCTCACATCTAGATAAGTTCCTTTCGGGGTCTAGTTTCCAAAATGGGGTCACTTGTGGGGGGTTTCTACTGTTTAGCCACATCAGGGGCTCTGCAAACGCAACGTGACGCCCGCAGAGCATTCCATCAAAGTCTGCATTTCAAAACGTCACTACTTCACTTCCGAGCCCCAGCATGTGCCTAAACAGTGGTTTACCCCCACATATTGGGTATCAGCGTACTCAGGAGAAACTGGACAACAACTTTTGGGGTCAAATTTCTCCTGTTACCCTTGGGAAAATAAAAAATTGCGGGCTAAAAAATCATTTTTGAGAAAAGAATTTTTTTTTTTATTTTCATGGCTCTGCGTTATAAACTTCTGTGAAGCACTTGAGGGTTAAAAGTGCTCACCACACATCTAGATTAGTTCCTTTGGGGGTCTAGTTTCCAAAATGGGGTCATTTGTGGGGGATCTCCAATGTTTAGGCACACAGGGGCTCTCCAAACGCGACATGGTGTCCGCTAGTGATTGGAGCTAATTTTCCATTTAAAAAGCCAAATGGCGTGCCTTCCCTTCTGAGCCCTGCCGTGCGCCCAAACAGTGGTTTACCCCCACATATGGGGTATCTGCGTACTCAGAACAAACTGGACAACAACATTTATGGTCCAATTTCTCCTATTACCATTGGCAAAATAGGAAATTCCAGGCTAAAAAATCAGTTTTGAGAAAAGAAAAATTATTTTTTATTTTCATGGCCCTGCATTATAAACTTCTGTGAAGCACCTGGGGGTTTAAAGTGCTCAGTATGCATCTAGATAAGTTCCATGGGGGGTCTAGTTTCCAAAATGGGGTCACTTGTGGGGGAGCTCCATTGCATAGGCACACAGGGGCTCTCCAAATGCGACATGGTGTCCGCTAACAATTGGAGCTAATTTTTCATTCAAAAAGTCAAAAGGCGCGCCTTCCCTTCCGAGCCATACCGTGTGCCCAAACAGTGGTTTACCCCCACATATGAGGTATCGGCGTACTCGGGAGAAATTGCTCAACAAATTTTAGGATCCATTTTATCCTATTGCCCATGTGAAAATGAAAAAATTGAGGCGAAAAGAAATTTTTTGTGAAAAAAAAGTACTTTTTCATTTTTACGGATCAATTTGTGAAGCACCTGAGGGTTTAAAGTGCTCACTAGGCATCTAGATAAGTTCCTTGGGGGGTCCAGTTTCCAAAATGGGGTCACTTGTGGGGGAGCTCCAATGTTTAAGCACACAGGGTCTCTCCAAACGCGACATGGTGTCCGCTAACGATGGAGATAATTTTTCATTCAAAAAGTCAAATGGCGCTCCTTCCCTTCCGAGCCTTACCATGTGCCCAAACAGTGGTTTACCCCCACATGTGAGGTATCGGTGTACTCAGGAGAAATTGCCAAACAAATTTTAGGATCCATTTTATCCTGTTGTCCATGTGAAAATGAAAAAATTGAGGCTAAAAGAATTTTTTTGTGAAAAAATAGTACTTTTTCATTTTTACGGATCAATTTGTGAAGCACCTGGGGGTTTAAACGGCTCACTATGCATCTAGATAAGTTCCTTGGGGCGTCTAGTTACCAAAATGGGGTCACTTGTGGGGGAGCTCCAATTTTGAGGCACACGGGGGCTCTCCAAACTTGACATGGTGTCCGCTAAAGAGTGCAGCCAATTTTTCATTCAAAAAGTCAAATGGCGCTCCTTCCCTTCCAAGCCCTGCCGTGCGCCCAAACAGTGGTTTACCCCCACATATGAGGTATCAGCGTACTCAGGACAAATTGGACAACAACTTTCGTTGTTCAGTTTCTCCTTTTACCATTGGGAAAATAAAAAAATTGTTGCTGAAAAATCATTTTTGTGACTAAAAAGTTAAATGTTCATTTTTTCCTTCCATGTTGCTTCTGCTGCTGTGAAGCACCTGAAGGGTTAATAAACTTCTTGAATGTGGTTTTGTGCACCTTGAGGAGTACAGTTTTTAGAATGGTGTCACTTTTGGGTATTTTCAGCCATATAGACCCCTCAAACTAACTTCAAATGTGAGGTGGTCCCTAAAAAAAATGGTTTTGTAAATTTCGTTGTAAAAATGAGAAATCGCTGGTCAAATTTTAACCCTTATAGCTTCCTAGCAAAAAAAAATTTTGTTTCCAAAATTGTGCTGATGTAAAGTAGACGTGTGGGAAATGTTATTTATTAACTATTTTGTGTCACATACCTCTCTGGTTTAACAGAATAAAAATTCAAAATGTGAAAATTGCGAAATTTTCAAAATTTTCGCCAAATTTCCGTTTTTATCACAAATAAACACCGAATTTATTGATCTAAATTTACCACTAACATGAAGCCCAATATGTCACGCAAAAACAGTCTCAGAACCGCTAGGATCCATTGAAGCGTTCCTGAGTTATTACTTCATAACGGGACACTGGTCAGAATTGCAAAAAACGGCAAGGTCATTAAGGTCAAAATAGGCTGGGTCATGAAGGGGTTAAAGAAGAAGTTACAGGTCTGTGAGAGCCAGAAATCTTGATTGTTTGTTTCTGACCAAATACTTATTTTCCACCATAATATGCAAATAAATTGTTAAAAAAACAGACAATGTGATTTTCTGGATTTTTTTTTCTCAGTTTGTCTCCCATAGTTGAGGTCTACCTATGATGTAAATTGCAGACGCCTCTCATCTTTTTAAGTGGTGGAACTTGCACTATTGCTGACTGACTAAATACTTTTTTGCCCCACTGTAGTATGATACACCACATAGTTCTCCATATAATATAATGCACCCTCCATAGTCATCCACATATAATGCACCCCCCATATTCCTACATGTAGTATAATGCATGTCAATTCCATTAGAGATGGGCAGACATCGGGATGTTTGGGTCTGGCGTGTTCGGCCGAACAGTTACAAAAAGTTCATGTTGGGGTACCGGAACAGTACCCGGACCCAAACCCAGACCCCATTTACTTGAATTCAGGTGTATAGGTGAGTGTGAAATATCATATTGCACTTGGATGTCATCCGAGTGTAGTCCGATTACCACGGACCCAGGCAATGAAGAAAATGGAGAAATTAATTTCTCTATCTTCCTCGCACCTGTGCTGTGATTCTCTCATGTGAGAGAATCAGATCACATTAAGGTGACACTCAGATCAAACTCTGACAAAGCATAATTGGCTCTATTCTCTTGCACGAGAGAACATACAGTCGTGTTACCCCGGCCTTGCTAGCCTTTCACTAGGTTTTTCTCATATAAAGTTGCGTCTACACCTGTATGCCCTCATATACAGCATTCTGTAATGCTGTATACAGTATATGTCCCCAATGTACTCTGCATAACACAAAAAATACCTTTTATTATACTCAGCTATAGTGCAGTCCAAGCCCGCTGGGCGGCTCCGGACTTGATCGGGTGCCTCCTCTTTTCTTGCGATTGGCGTATTTCTTGCTTAATGTAGATGATGCATCCAATGTCACCCACACAGTGTCCCCCATTTTGCTCCTGCACATGTGTGATGCCCCAGGGTCCTGGTTGTCACAGTGGCATTGCTTTTCTCACGGGGAGAGTGATGTCACACTTTGAAGCGATGAAAGACCTCTTTTATCAGGTAATCACATAGACACAACATGTTCATGCAGCGCCCCAGAGACCTGGTCGTCGCAGTAATGTCGCTCTGCCGCTAAGGGGAGTGATGGTACGTCTGATGGCACTAAAGGAGTTCATCCGACCAGGTATCACCAGCACACATTACACTTCACACTCCGGCCACTAGGGGGAGCAAAAGGTTTTATTTATTAGGCCACTCCTCACACTGGTAAAACTAGGGGTTGGATAGGAAGTTAATCAGAAGCTGACTGGGTTTTGTCCAGGCAACATCCCGTGGCAGGGGGTGTTGCGGGGAAGATTCAGGGGGGTCCCTGTCAGGCGTGGGAACCTGGCAGGCACCTAGCGACAAGGACAGATCGTTACAGAGCCGCGCCTGCACTACCTTGCGGCGGCATCTAAAGAAAGGACACGAAGCAAAGGATATTGTGGACAGTGAGAAATGAGATCAAAGCACAAAGGAGAGCCAGTAGGAGTCGTGCCCCGAGAACGGCAACATCCTACTGAGGCGCATAGCCGGTGACCGGAACACCGAGGAAGTAACTGACTCTATGCCTTACTTCAAATACCGCAGGACAGTTAATTATAGGTTGGCTGTCTACCTTACATCACCTAAGCAGACATAGGGGGCAACCGTGGAGAGGGGCGTCTCTAGGGTCACAGAATAGCTCCGAGCCTACCCGTCAAACGGATGCGTCCTAGCCATAACAAACCTGGGGAACGAAGAATAGAAAGAACGAGAAAGAACTAGAAAGAACGAGAACAGAAGTTGTGAAGACTATCCCGAATGCTCAGCAGGGAAGCACTACAACACACAGGCGCTAGTGGTAGGCAATGATTTACACCTGCAAAGGGAACTCTGGATGTGCCTTCGGACCGGCCGGTCTCAGACAGCCCTGTTAACAGTGCTCTGGATTGAGGATCCTGAAGCCTTCAGTAAAGAGGTAAAGAGACTGCAACCCTGTGTCCTCGTTATTGACTGCACCTCACGCCATCGCCATCTACATTATCGGGAAGCCCTGGGGACATACTTCACCTGTGGGAAGGTATACCATCTAGCTGCCATCACATCACCCCAGTGGATCCCAAGCAGTGTCGGTCTCCCTGGCTGAATACCACAGGTGGCATCACTAAACCTTGACAGACTTGTTTCACCTTTTATTGGACGCCCCTTAGCAGGGTCACGGACTGGGTCCAGCCGCCGTAACAACCCCAGAACTGAGACAGAGAGGACCGGTACCAAGTAACCTGTGGCCCTGTGTCTGGGGGCGCTCCATTCATACTCCAGGCCAGAAGGGGGAGCTCTGAACCCGGATTAAGGGGAACTTCCCTAATATATATTCTGGCTGGAGGGGAAGTTAGTAAGAAGTCTGTTAGAGGACAGAGATGAGAGCAGTCGGACAGTGAGTGTCAGAAAAACTGAAGGAGCCATGTAGCCAGATTCACTACAGCTCCTGGAGAAAGAGATTCAGAAGGAAAGGACAGTTTGTGGAAACTGTGCAGGAGAGCAGAGCATAGGAGAGAGATACCAGGGGAGCTTAGCAGCTATTTGGCTACCTCCCTGGCTGAGCGCAGATTTCAGTAGCCGGAAGACCGAGGCCATGTCGAACTCTAGGAGGCACAGCAGAAACCAGCAGGACAGCTGGATTATAAATTACCTGTCCGCCTTTACACCCAGGAGGTACAGTGACACATAGAGCCTGGGTCATGATAGAGACCCTATGAAAAGGCTCAAGTCACCTGTCATACGGGATTGTGTCCTAACCTACATGGGTGACAGAGAGGAACTGTGAGGATCTTATCAGAAGCCATAGGCAGTAAGGGACTACAACCCCACCACGCTTTGAGGAAGGCTTTCATCTCCACCTTGTAAAGGGGACTCTGGATTCGCTTCCAAGCCGGCCAGACCCTGCCTGTACCCGTTATCTTAAGCCCTGGACTGCGGTTGCCAGAAGCTACAGTAAACCAGGTAAAGAGACTGCACACCTGTGTCCTCCATTCTTTACTGCATAAAGCATCATCTAGATTCAAGATTCAAGATTCAAAGAAGCTTTATTGGCAGGACCAAATACATATCAGTTTTGCCAAAGCAAGTGTATAAAGGCAATAGGGATAGGGATCTTCATCTACACACCGGGAGCCCTGGGGACATACTTCACCTGTGAGAAGTTATACCATCTAGCTGCCATAACATCACCCCAGAGGACCCCTTTAAGCAGCGTCAGTCCCCACTGACCAAATACCACAGGTGGCGTCACGAACACAAACTTTATTCAATTCACTTTACATGGGCACCCAGGGCCACGGACCGGGTCTCCGCCACCGTGACACATCCCCTTAAGTACCGGACCTGGAACCGAGTACCCACGGCCCTGGCGGGCGTTCCACATTCGCATTCTCTCTGCCCTACTGAGGGCAGAGCAAAGTACTGTAGTGCACATGCGCCGGCACTCTTTGACCTTTTTCAGCACATGCGCACTACAATACTTTGTTCTGCCTTTGACAGGGTAGAGAGAAGTCTGCCCGCGCAGAAGCGTGATAGAGGACACTGTGAGAATGACATAGTACGCGTCATCCGCACAAAGAGGTCGATCTCAAGAGAGGAAGCACAAGATCAAGAACAAAGACACCCATCGATCCGGACCACCCCGTAGGTGAGTATAATGAAAGGTATTTTTTGTATTATGCAGAGCGCATTGTGGACATATCTAGCATTATAGAATGCTGTGTATGAGGGCGTGCAGGTAGTGACGCTACTTTATATGGAAAAACCTGGTGACAGGTTCCTTTAAAGATGATCAACCTAGCATAGTATTGGTCAACAGTCTGTAGATAAATGATTGATTCTGTTCCTGTCAATGCCCTGCAATTGGTTTAAATATTAAGCTATGACCTCTAATGTCACATTTTACATCATCTCACTTTCTATTGTGGACTTATTTTTTAACATTCCGGTTATTATTCGCTTCCCTGGCACCATGTTACAATGTTCTATTAAAAACATATGTTTGCATGCATGCCG